>NC_053026.1:409746010-409808813 GCF_003073215.2 Triticum urartu
GGCCTGCATCCTGGCCCATCAACAGGTTGGGTTTCTAGTCGTATGCCGGCCGCTTTGGCCTAGTAGGCAGGCTTTTTTATGTTTTTTGCTTTATTTATTTATGAGTTGTTTTTTGGTGTATTGGCCTAGTAGGCGGGCTTTTTTTTTGCTTTATTTATTTTTGAGTTGTTTTTTCGGTGTATTTAGAGTTTCTTTGTGAATATTTTTGCGTTAGGTACAAAAAATTACAAACTTTCTGTTAGAGCCCGTAGTTTTCAAATTTGAATAGTTTAAATTTTGAATTATTTGAAATTAGTGTGAATCACTAGTTTGTGAATAACTTAACTTTAAAAAATCAGTAAAGGCATGAAAGAATTTGTTTGCACATAAAATTTCTTCGCGTTTCAAATGCCAAAACACATAATTAACTATGCTAACTATTACAGAGATTCCCTTCTGAGTGTCAAACACAGAAGAAAGTGATGATAGTGAAGCCTGTGCCACATCATTGGCTAGGACGAATGGTTCGTCTGCATACGCAAGATTGTTGAGATCCACTGTTGTCATTCTGTACTGCGTGTCTTCCGTTACCCCGCCTCGTGTCATATTGACCCATTTGCACCGAAACAAAGGGACCTTCAAACCACGTCGATAGTCAAGTTCCCATATGTCCTGTATATAACCATAATATGTTTCCTTTCCCATCTTGGTTTCTGCATCAAAGCGGACACCACTGTTTTGGTTGGTGCTCTTCTTATCTTGGGCGATCATGTAAAATGTATTACCATTTATCTTGTACCCTTTGAAAGTCATTATATTCGAAGTTGGTAACTGGGATAGCAAGTACAGGTCATCTTCAATAGAGGTGTCATGCATGGTACGTGTCTGCAACCAGCTGGCGAAACTCCTGGTTTGTTCATGTGTAATCCAGTGATCAGACCGCTCCGGGTGTTTCGAGCGTAGCAAGTTCTTGTGTTCATCCATATACGGAGCCACCAAGGCGGAATTCTGTAGAATTGTGTAGTGTGCTTCAGTGAGAGAATGTCCGTCCATACATATTATTTGTTCCCCTCCTAGCGTGTCTTTTCCATCCAGTCTGCCCTTATGCCGCGATTCAGGAACACCAATCGGCTTAAGGTCAGGAATAAAGTCAATACAAAACTCAATGACCTCCTCATTTTGACGGCCCTTGGAGATGCTTCCTTCTGGCCTAGCACGGTTATGAACATATTTCTTTAAGACTCCCATGAACCTCTCAAAGGGGAACATATTGTGTAGAAATACAGGACCCAAAACGTTAATCTCTTCGCATAGGTGAACTAGGACGTGCGTCATGATGTTGAAGATGGATGGTGGGAACACCAACTCGAAACTGACAAGACATTGCACCAAATCATTCTCTAACCTTGGTATGATTTCTGGATCGATTACCTTCTGAGAGATTGCATTGAGAAATGGCTAATCGAACGTTTTCCGGTAGAAGCCCCCTCAATGCAACCGGAAGCAGTTGCGTTATAATCACGTGGCAGTCATGAGACTTTAGGTTCTGGAACTTTTTCTCCGCCATGTTTATTATTCCCTTTATATTCGACGAGAAGCCAGACGGTACCTTAATACTGAGTAGGCATTCAAAGAATATTTCCTTCTCTTCTTTGGTAAGAGCGTAGCTTGCATGACCCTGATGTATGCCGTCTTTTCCGTGCATACGTTGCTGGTCCTCTCGTGCCTCAGGTGTATCTTTTGTCTTCCCATACACGCCCAAGAAGCCAAGCAGGGTCACACAAAGATTCTTCGTCACGTGCATCACGTCGATTGCGGAGCGGACCTCTAGGTCTTTCCAATAGGGCAGGTCCCAAAATATAGATTTCTTCTTCCACATGGGTGCGCGTCCGTCAGCGTCATTCGGAACAGGTTGTCCACCAGGACCCTTTCCAAAGACCACCTTCCAATCCTTGACCATATCATGTACATCAGCACCAGTATGGTGGCGAGGCTTCGTCCGGTGATCCGCCTCACCTTTGAAATTCTTGCCTTTCTTTCTTACGGGATGCCTGCTCGGAAGAAATCGACGATGTCCCAGGTACACATTCTTCTTACAATTAGCCAAATATATACTGTCGGTATCGCCCAAACAGTGCATGCATGCACGGTATCCCTTGTTTGTCTGTCCTGAAAGGTTACTGAGAGCAGGCCAATCATTGGTGGTCACGAAAAGCAACGCCTTTAGGTCAAATTCATCCCCCATGTGCTCATCCCACGCACGTACACCTGTTCCATTCCACAATTGTAAGAGTTCTTCAACTAATGGCCTTAGGTACACATCAATGTCATTGCCGGGTTGCTTAGGGCCTTGGATGAGCACTTGCATCACAATGAACTTCCACTTCATGCACAACCAAGGAGGAAGGTTGTACAAACATAGAGTCACAGGCCAGGTGCTATGGTTGCTGCTCTGCTCCCCAAAAGGATTAATGCCATCTGCGCTTAGACCAAACCATACGCTCCTTGCGTCATCTGCAAACTCCTTCCCGTACTTTCTTTCGATTTTTCTCCATTGTGACCCGTCAGCGGGTACTCTCAACTTTTCGTCTTTCTTACGGTCTTCTCTGTGCCATCTCATCGCCTTGGCATGCTCTTTGTTTTGGAACAAACGTTTCAACCATGGTATTATAGGAGCATACCACATCACCTTGGCAGGAATCTTCTTCCTGGGGTGCTCGCCCTTGACATCACCAGGGTCATCGCGGCTGATCTTATAGCGCAATGGACCACATACCGGGCAAGTTTTCAAATCCTCATACTCACCGCGGTAGAGGATGCAATCATTAGGGCATGCATGTATCTTTTGCACCTCTAACCCTAGAGGGCAGACAGCCTTGTTTGCTTCGTACGTACTCTCGAGCAATTCATTGTCCTTTGGAAGCATATCCTTTATCATTACCAGCAATTTTCCAAATCCCTTGTCAGATACACCATTCTCTGCCTTCCATTGCAGCGATTCCAGTGTGGTGCCCATCTTTTTCTTGTCACCTACGCAATTCGGGTACAACAATTTTTTGTGATCCTCTAACATGCGCTGCAACTTCTTCTTCTCCAAATCACTTGCGCAGTTTCTCTTTGCATCCGCAATGGCCCGACCTAGATCATCAACGGGCTCATCTGATGCCTCTTCTTCAGCTTCTTCCCGCATTGTCGGCTCAGCTTCTTCCCGCATTACCGGCCCAGCTTCTTCCCCCATTGTTGTATCATCGTATTCAGGGAACCCATGTGAAAGTGCAACTATCCCTAGGTGGTTTTGGTAATTCATAACAACATATAGCTCATTGAGCTAATGCTATTTCAAGATGATTATTTCAGGAAAGCTCAATGATTGGCATGGCATGGATGTGAAAGTGGAACCCTCAAAATGCTAAGGACAAATAATTGGTTCAAGCTCAAAAGTTCAAGACTCTTCATTTTATATTTTAGTGATCCAAGATCACATTGAGTCTTTAGGAAAAGCCAATACTATCAAGGAGGGATGAGGTGTTTCTTAATGAGCCTCTTGCTCTATGTGCTTAATGATATGCTCCAAAATCCTCAGCTACTTTCCCATATCCACAAATGACCTAAACCCTAAGCCAAACTCGGTCATACCGATTCTTTCAATCCGGCGCCACCGAGTTTCACTTGTCATTTGCCACTGCCAAACCCTAGCAATTCGGTCCTACCGATACGGATCTCGGTCTCACCGAGATGGGCTTGCAAACTCTCTGTTTCCCTTTCGTAACTTTTCGGTCTCACCGAAAGAGCGAATCGGTCCCACCGAGAATGCAAGGTAAACTCTATGTTTCCTTCTTGTAACTTTTCGGTCTCACCGAAAGAGCAAGTCGGTCCCACCGAGTTTGCCTGACCAACTCTCTGGTTAGGTTATTGCCAAACTCGGTCTCACCGAGTTTGTGCAATCGGTCTCACCGAGATTACGTTATGCCCAAACCCTAACCGAATCGGTCCTACCGAGTTGCATGTTAGTCCCACCGAAATTCCTAATGGTCACTAGGTTTACTATTTCAGTCCAACCGAGTTTTCTGATTCGGTCCCACCGAGATTGATAAATTGTGTGTAACGGTTGGATTTTGTGTGGAGGCTATAAATACCCCTCCACCTCCTCTTCACTCGTGGAGAGTGCCATCAGAACACATACACCATTCCAACTCATATGTTCTGAGAGAGAACCACCTACTCATGTGTTGAGACCAAGATATTCCATTCAAACCATATGAATCTTGATCTCTAGCCTTCCCCAAGTTTCTTTCCACTCAAATCTTCTTTCCACCAGATCCAAATCATATGAGAGAGAGTTGAGTGTTGGGGAGACTATCATTTGAAGCACAAGAGCAAGGAGTTCATCATCAACACACCATTTGTTACTTCTTGGAGAGTGGTGTCTCCTAGATTGGCTAGGTGTCACTTGGGAGCCTCCGACAAGATTGTGCAGTTGAACCAAGGAGTTTGTAAGGGCAAGGAGATCGCCTACTTCGTGAAGATCTACCGCTAGTGAGGCAAGTCCTTCGTGGGCGATGGCCATGGTGGGATAGACAACGTTGCTTCTTCGTGGACCCTTCGTGGGTGGAGCCCTCCGTGGACTCGCGCAACCGTTACCCTTCATGGGTTGAAGTCTCCATCAACGTGGATGTAGGATAGCACCACCTATCCGAACAACGGGAAAAACATGCGTGTCTCCAATAGCGTTTGAATTCTCCAAACCCTTCCCTTTATATTCTTGCAAGTTGCATGCTTTACTTTCCGCTGCCAATACACTCTTTGCATGCTTGTTTGAATTGTGTAATGATTGCCTGACTTGTCTTAAGATAGCTAAAAACTGCCAAGAACTAAAATTGGGAAAAGGTTAAGTTTTTATTTGGTAAAGTAGTCTAATCACCCCCCCCCCCTCTAGACATACTTTCGATCCTACAAGTGGTATCAGAGCTTTGGTCTCCATTTGCCTTGATCTCCATAGCTTTTGGTGGTCATAGCCTTGGTTTCACAACCTAGGAGAGTATGGTGTCTAGCGAGGGAAATTATCACCGTAGAGGTCCTTACTTTGATGGTACTAATTTTGCTAGTTGGAAGCATAAAATGAAAATGCATATTCTTGGACATAACCCCGCCGTATGGGCTATTGTTTGTGTTGGCTTGCAAGGTGAGTTCTTCGATGGGAGGGAACCAAACCGTGAAGCTACCGCAGATGAGTTGAAGATGTTGCAATACAATGCTCAAGCTTGTGATATTCTCTTCAATGGATTATGCCCCAAAGAATTCAACAAAATCAGCCGCCTTGAGAATGCAAAGGAAATTTGGGACACTTTGATTGATATGCACGAAGGTACCGACTCCGTCAAGGAATCCAAGATGGATGTGCTCCAAAGTCAACTTGACAAGTTCAAGATGAAGGATGGTGAAGGTGTCGCCGAAATGTACTCTAGGCTTGCTCTCATCACAAATGAGATAGCCGGCCTAGGAAGTGAAGAGATGACCGATAGATTCATCATCAAGAAGATCCTAAGAGCCTTGGATGGGAAATATGACACCGTGTGCACATTGATTCAAATGATGCCCAATTACAAAGATCTCAAGCCAACGGAAGTGATTGGAAGGATTGTTGCTCATGAGATGTCACTCAAGGATAAAGAGGAACTTCACAACAAATCAAGTGGTGCCTACAAAGCCTCATGTGAAGTCCCCACATCATCAAGTGAAAAACAAACTTCCAATGAAGAATTGAGCTTAATGGTGAAGAACTTCAACAAGTTCTACAAGAGTAGAAGCAAAGGTAGAAGCTTCAAGTCAAGGTCCTACAATGACAAAAGATCTTCTAGTCGAGAGCGAAACTGCTACAATTGTGGAAGACCCGGACACTATTCCAATGAGTGTACGGCTCCCTACAAGAGAAGAGAAGATTCTCCAAAAAGAAGAAGCAAAGAATCACCACCAAGAGAGAGAAGGAGTAGAGATGATCGTTATGAACGGAGATACTCATGGAGAAGCAAGGATTCGGAAAGGAAGGAAAAATCATCAAGGAGCTACACAAAACGAAGACATCAAGCTCATGTTGGTGAATGGGTATCCGGCTCCGACTCCGACAGCCACTCCGAGAGAAGTTATCACTCCGACTCCGAAGATACTCAAGATGAAGGTGTTGCCGGTCTAGCACTTGTGTCAACCAACTCCTACGACATATTTGACTCACCAAATGAAGGAATTGGAAGATGCTTCATGGCCAAAGGTCCTAAGGTAACACACCCCGAGTACGTTGATTTTAATAGTGATGAAGATGACTTGTTAGGTGATGATGACTTGCTTGTTGACAACTCTAGTGATGAGTACTATGATGAAACATTAATTAATCATGCTAAAATGAATGACAATGATAAGGAGAACATTGAGGCTCTAACTAAAGAACTAAACACTCTTAAGTTAGCTCATGAAACTATCTTCGAAGATCATCGAGAACTTTTAAGAGCTCATGAGAAATTACGCTTTGAAAAGCTCAATCTTGAGCAAGAGCATGAGTTCTTAAAGGCAATCAATGATGATCTCCGCATGAAAAGTTCTTCTTACATTGCCAAGCATTTACTATTATCCACTTACATGCCTCAAGTCAAGTCTAGTAACAAGAACAAGAAAGATTCTTCTCTAGTAGTAACAATGATCATGCTAAATCCAATATTGTTGCTTCTAGTAGTTCTCTTTATTCCACTAATGATTCTCTTAGCCAAGTTACACTTGAGTAAGAAAATAGCTTATTGAAGGGAATCATAGAGAAAGGAGTGTACAAGAGCCTTGCCGGGAGTAAGCAATTCGAGGAAATTGTGCTCAAGCAAGGAATGCACCGGAAGAATCAAGGTGTTGGTTTTGAACAAAAGTTCAATGCCAATGGAGTTGAATGGGAAGAAGATCAATACCCCAAGACAAAGTTTGTTCCTCAACAAGAGAAGTATGACACCTCTTTCAAGGGGATACAAGCTCAAGATGATCTTCCACCACAAGACTACAAGCAAAAAGGCAAGGACAAGCTTCAAGAGGAGATTGATGCATTTCAAGAAGCTCCTAAGACCTTAGTCAAGTGGATTCCCAAGACCACGTCAAGTTCCACTTCATCAAGTAAGACTACAACTCCAAGGATTCCCATCAAGATGGTGTGGATCCAAAAGAAGAAGAACTAGAGAGTTCTTGAGGGTGACTCCGCCAACATATTTCACTCTCATCATTTTGGCAAGAACAAGTGCAATCAACTTCCACATCATGCACTAGTTCAAGGAGTCACAAACCCTCTTGTTGGTAAGACAAGGGACAAGGTAACCTAAAGTTTTCATGGACATCATCTTGTGTATGCATCACTCTATGTCTATGGATATCATTGTTTGTTCCTTGTGGGACTAACCCATTTAGGTATTGAAAGTGCAATTCACTCAAATGGATAGCTCCAAGTGATATACATCAACATTGAGCATCCACATCTTCAACATCTACATGAAGTCATCATCGACAAAACCCAAGGTTAGTTCATCCCTCTTAGGGGGGATTTCACATCTAGGGGGAGCTTTACTCTATGACTTGAGCTAAAGCAACTCTAAAGATGTGAATACAACAATGCTTTATGTAAAAGTGGTAACCCCACTTGAGCTTAAACGATGAGTATGACCTACGATCAAGTGTTCTCACTTGACTCCTAAGTCAATATACTCATATATAGATGACCTAGTCATCGCAAATTGCTTGATAGATGCTAGAATTGTTTGTGCATGCTTTGCCACATATTTCATTTGCCATCTTATTGTGTGAGCATGTTGGTTGCATATTTTACTCATTTGAGGACATCCACTTGTTGTTTTGATTGTTTGGCTTTATCTTCTTTTGCCAAGTGGATGGACAAGAATGCCTAAGAACCTCCTCTAGCTATCTATGCTTTTCTCGTCTCAAAATCTATTCATGCTGCATCACAAAACTTGATCAAGTCAGATTCGAACCACTCTGTGTGAGGAGCGCTCGGAGTCCCCGATTCGTCATAGACTTAAACTCCCAAAACCTCTTTGTGATTCTCGGTCTGACCGATACCATACTTTCGGTCCTACCGAGATCATTAAGTTGATCTAGGTTTTCGATCTCGATGCAACCTTTTTTAAACCACTCGGTCACACCGAGTTGCAATAACTGTATACAGTTTTGCATCTCGGTGCCACCAAGTTGTTCCACTCGGTCACACCGACAGGGTCGGGCTATATATAGTGACGGGCAGAATTGTGGAAATTTCTCCGAAACCTCTTCGCCCGCACATAGCGCGCTCTGCCTCCTGGGTCTCCGGATCGTCCTCCTCGCCGCCAGCAGCCTCCTATCGCTGGTCTCCGCCGCCGTCAACGGAATTCTGCCCCACCGTTGCCGCCGTAGCGAGTCTCCGCCGAACTAGGGTATGGACTCGATCTTTGTGCTATTCTTCAATCCTATTCCTAGCACATTGTGATCATCATGATTCTTGCCACGTTTGATAAACTCCTATCCAGTCAATGAACTTGTAGATTAGGTTTAATTCGAAAATTTTAGGGTTAGGTTTCCGCCGAAACCATCTCGTACCCACCGAGTTGAAAAACTCGGTCCCACCGATTTGGCTTATGCCATTGCACAAGTAAAACTCGGTCTGACCGAGAATTACTTATCGGTGTGACCGATTTTGGAACTCTGTGAAACCCTGGCAGTCTCGGTGCCACCGAACTGTGACTCAGTCTGACCGAGTTCACTAGTTCTGGTGCCAACACTGCTTCGGTGTCACCGAGTTTGAAAATCGGTAGATCCGAGATGATTTCAGTTGGAAACTAAAACTAAGTTTTTGAATTATTCTTTTGCAAAAATCTCTGCATTTTGTGATGCTCATCCACTCTATCTCATCTATAATCTATTCACAGGGTCAGCAGTCAGCTTGCATCATGTCAGACCAGAGTGACAGCCGAAACTTGTCAGAGCAGCAAGTACAGTTGAGTGAGGGCACTTGCCCCTCAAGTTCCTCAGATGATGGCAGCAGGAGCACACCCAGCAACCTGCCTAAAGCTGCCACACGCCAAAGGAAGAAGAGGACTTCTGATTCTAAAGATGAAGACTATGTGGAAGAGGAAGAGGCTACATCAAAGAGAGCTGAGCCAGCAGCAGGCACAAAGCCAGGCCTGAAAATCAAAAGGCCAGCAGGCAGGCAGCCCATGTCTAAGGCTAGAGCTTCAACTGTGAAGCCTGCTCCCATTGAGCCCGTTGCTGCTGAGGGCAAAAAGAGGAAAGAACGAGTGAAGAAGACTGTGGCCAGAGTGCTTGGGAAGGCCTCCATCATGGTAGATGAGGAGGAGGAAGAAGAAGAGGTTGCTGCACCAGCACCCAAGGCAGCCAAACTTATGGGAGATGCCATAAGGTCAGGGACAGCTGCATCCAAGCCCAAGGAAGCACCCAAGGCTGCATCTAAGCCTAAGAGTGCACCAAAGAGAAACACTAGAAGCATCCCAGCCACTGAGAAGAACAAGGCCCCAGTGCCTGAAGTTGCAGAGGAAGAAGAAGAAGAGCATGTCCTTAGGAAGCTCAAGCCCAAGATCCCAGACCACAACGATGCTCATCCTGTGGCTGAGGATATGAAGCTCAGGAGAGATTCAGGGCTGAGGAAGTGGAGAGAAGCAGATCCGTATGCTTCTAGGAGAAGGACTGCAGTGGACTACAGGTTTCATACCAAGGAGCAGCAGGATTTCTATGAGACTGTTTTGCTTGACAAGAAGCCAATTGTGTGTGACATGAGATGGGTCGACTGGACCTACATGAAGGAGAATGAGGAACACTACCCTGGAGTATATGACAGCTTTAGTGCGTGTGGAGTGGCAGACTTTGTTGGGCAGAAGCTCAAAAAGTGGAACGAGGAGCTAATCATGCAATTCTACTCCACAGCACACTTTTATCCGGATGGCAGGATCACTTGGATGTCAGAGGGTACAAGGTACCAATCCACTATTGAGGAATGGGCGAAGTTGATCAATGCCCCAGAGGAGCAAGCAGATGACTTGGACATTTATGCCAAGAAGAAGATGGACCACAACACCATGTCCAACATGTACAAGGAGATTCCGAATGAAGCACTTGACACGTTCAAGTTTTGCTCAGTGCACTATCTTCTGTCAGGATTGCCTACGATCAACTGGATCCTTAGGCACACTCTTCTGCCCAAGTCTGGAGATCACAAGATGATCAGAGGTCACGCGATCAATTTGCTTCATGTTTTTGACGTGCCTCAAAAATTCAAAGTCATGAGTCTCATAGTGGAAACAATCAAGAGGACAGCAGCAGACCGGAAGAGGAGCTGTGGATATGCCCCACAGATTCAGGAGCTCATCAACTCCAAGATGGGCACGGGCATATACCTCTTGGATAAGGAACACCTTCCCATCCGTCTAGATTTCGAGGATAACCAAGTGGTCATGACTGAGAATGAGCCATCATCTGTCCATGCACAAGCTCAGAAGGAGAAGGCGAAGAAGGAGAAAGCTGCCAGGATGCCTACTCAAGCGGAGGCATCTGATTACTTCCTGAAAACCAAACAAGAGCAGCTTGGTTACCTGATTGCGTCCACCCTGCGGATTGAGCAAGGACTTGCCACCCTGAGTCAGAACCAGGCAAGCCTAGAGAGGATCATGGAACAGAGGTTCTATGACATGGACATCAAGGTGACAGAGATACAGACCGCCGTGGAGCAGCTCCAAGAGGACATGAATGAGAGGAGAGGCAGGACCACGACTGATGCTTTTGCGAGGGTGCCACGAGGTCCGAGGTCGTCTACACTACCAGTTGCTGACACCAGAGCCACAACGTCTGTGCCAGCCACAGCCTTAGTTCCACCAGCTCCAGCATCCACTTCAGCCTCGACTCCGACCACGTCTACCGAAGGCTTCGTCCTTGGAGTGCTCCGGACTCCACCACCACCTGAAGATCAAGCCTGAGCGTCGACTTAGCACTGTGCATTTTCTAGGAACTTTTTGGTAACTTGTTGCCAAAGGGGGAGAAAATGTATAGATCATAGGCTTCGAGAGAGAGTGTTGCTTTTATTCTCTCTTGCTTTATTTGGTGGTTTTTCGAACTTGGGTTGCTTGTGTGTGAGATACTACGTCCTTATGTTTGTGAGACATCGATGATCATGTGTTTGATCATAAGCTACACTTAATGTTTGCTTAATGCTTGCTTAAATATTATCATTCTATCTATCGTTTGTGAGCATTCACTATTCTTGGTGATGAGTGCATGTATTTCAATCTTATCATTTTTTAGCGCTCCACCAAGATGTATGTGACATGGAAGAGTAACCCATGATTCTAACTCCTTGTGCATTTGCATTCCAAAGCAAATTTCAAATATGCACATATTTAGGGGGAGCTCTTATTTGTCACATACTTCTCAAAGCGACGATATATTTCATGCTTATTATCATTTGTCGAAGCTTTGATCTATATGTTGTCATCAGTTACCAAAAAGGGGGAGATTGAAAGTGCAACTATCCCTAGGTGGTTTTGGTAATTCATAACAACATATAGCTCATTGAGCTAATGCTATTTCAAGATGATTATTTCAGGAAAGCTCAATGATTGGCATGGCATGGATGTGAAAGTGGAACTCTCAAAATGCTAAGGAAAAAGAATTGGTTCAAGCTCAAAAGTTCAAGACTCTTCATTTTATATTTTAGTGATCAGAGATCACATTGAGTCTTTAGGAAAAGCCAATACTATCAAGGAGGGATGAGGTGTTGCTTAATGAGCCTCTTGCTCTATGTGCTTAATGATATGCTCCAAAATCCTCAGCTACTTTCCCATATCCACAAATGACCTAAACCCTAAGCCAAACTCGGTCATACCGATTCTTTCAATCCGGCACCACCGAGTTTCACTTGTCATTTGCCACTGCCAAACCCTAGCAATTCGGTCCTACCGATAAGGATCTCGGTCTCACCGACATGGGCTTGCAAACTCTCTGTTTCCCTTTCGTAACTTTTCGGTCTCACCAAAAGAGCGAATCGGTCCCACCGAGAATGCAAGGTAAACTCTATGTTTCCTTCTTGTAACGTTTCGGTCTCACCGAAAGAGCAAGTCGGTCCCACCGAGTTTGCCTGACCAACTCTCTGGTTAGGTTATTGCCAAACTCGGTCACACCGAGTTTGTGCAATCGGTCTCACCGAGATTATGTTATGCCCAAACCCTAACTGAATCGGTCCTACCAAGTTGCATGTCAGTCCCACCGAAATTCCTAACGGTCACTAGGTTTACTATTTCAGTCCAACTGAGTTTTCTGATTCGGTCCCACCGAGATTGATAAATTGTGTGTAACGGTTGGATTTTGTGTGGAGGCTATAAATACCCCTCCACCTCCTCTTCACTCGTGGAGAGAGCCATCAGAACACATACACCATTCCAACTCATATGTTCTGAGAGAGAACCACCTACTCATGTGTTGAGACCAAGATGTTCCATTCAAACCATATGAATCTTGATCTCTAGCCTTCCCCAAGTTGCTTTCCACTCAAATCTTCTTTCCACCAGATCCAAATCATATGAGAGAGAGTTGAGTGTTGGGGAGACTATCATTTGAAGCACAAGAGCAAGGAGTTCATCATCAACACACCATTTGTTACTTCTTGGAGAGTGATGTCTCCTAGATTGGCTAGGTGTCACTTGGGAGCCTCCGACAAGATTGTGGAGTTGAACCAAGGAGTTTGTAAGGGCAAGGAGATCGCCTACTTCGTGAAGATCTACCGCTAGTGAGGCAAGTCCTTCGTGGGCAATGGCCATGGTGGGATAGACAAGGTTGCTTCTTCGTGGACCCTTCGTGGGTGGAGCCCTCCGTGGACTCGCGCAACCGTTACCCTTCGTGGGTTGAAGTCTCCATCAACGTGGATGTAGGATAGCAACACCTATCCGAACCATGGGAAAAACATCCGTGTCTCCAATAGCGTTTGAATTCTCCAAACCCTTCCCTTTATATTCTTGCAAGTTGCATGCTTTACTTTCCGCTACCAATACACTCTTTGCATGCTTGCTTGAATTGTGTAATGATTGCTTGACTTGTCTTAAGATAGCTAAAAACTGCCAAGAACTAAAATTGGGAAAAGGTTAAGTTTTTATTTGGTCAAGTAGTCTAATCACCCCCCTCCCCTCTAGACATACTTTCGATCCTACACCATGGCCAGGATAGCTGTCGTCGTCCACTTCTTCTTCATTGTCTTCCATCATAACCCCTCTTTCTCCGTGCTTGGTCCAAACATTATAGTGGGGCACGAAACCGGACTTAGGTGGACGTGAATGGTTCTTGACGTAGAGTAAGTGTGACCATTCTTACAGCGAGCACATGTACAAGGCATAGAACCATCCGCCCGCTTGTTTGCCTCAGCCGCAAGTAGAAAAGTATGCACGCCCTCAATGAACTGGGTAGAGCATCGGTCATCGTACATCCATTGCCGGCTCATCTTCATTACACAACACCGAATAGACCAAATTAATACAAGTTCATACATAAAGTTCATACAACACTTAAATGCAACAAACAAATAACTCTCTAGCTAAAGCATTTAAATGCAACAACAAATACGATCAAGATCGCAACTAAGGTAACAATGGATCCAACAGCATAATGATACCAAGCCTCACTATCGATAGCATATTTTCTAATCTTTCTAATCTTCAAGCGCATTTTCTCCATCTTGATCTTGTGATAATCGACGACATCGGCAACATGCAACTCCAATTCCATCTTCTCCCCCTCAATTCTTTTCAATTTTTCTTTCAAGTACTCGTTTTCTCTTTCAACTAAATTTAACCTCTCGACAATAGGGTCGGTTGGAATTTCCGGTTCACATACCTCCTAGAAAAAATTTCTATGTCAACTTGATGGGCATAATTTGTCATAAACACGAAATGCAACTAGTTTTAAAAGAGAATATATATACCACATCCGAATCATAACAAGGATGAGGGCCGACGGGGACGGATATCAAAACCATGGAACTATATGTATAACAAACAACATACGGGTAAGATAATTATACGAGTAACTATATATCCAAATCACACAAACATCAATTTTTATATAAAATTTCATGAACAAGAGGCTCACCATAAGGTGGTGCCGGCGACGGGATGGTGCGGGCGATCGACGGTGGTTACGACGGAGATTTAGAAGGCACTAAGTAAACCACACCTACATATGCAAACTAAGTGTTATTTTTGACCTCAAAGTGCCACGAACCAGTACTAAAGGGGATAGAGGGGACCCAGTCTGACAACATCCTGCCACCACTCTCATTAGTACCGGTTCGTGGCACGAACCGGTGCTAAAGGTTCGCCACGAACCGGTACTAATGAAAGCGGCCCGGCTAGCCGTTGGAACCGGCACTAATGTATACATTAGTGCCGGCTCAAATACAAACCGGCACTAATGTGCTTCACGTTTGACCCTTTTTCTACTAGTGTATATGAATAAAGCTCTCTCATTTACCCGCAAAAAAGATTAAGCCATATTAACCGAAAAGGAGGGAGTATGGACTAGCACTACTTTTTGGTGTGTCTCGTCAACTCGCAGAATGAGGAGAAGCTTGCAGGACAAGGTGAAGCTCGCTTACGCCTTTTGACTAATGCAACCTACCCTCGGTGGACATGCATCAGTCCATTCGGTGTCAGATTGTCAGAGGCATACATTGTCGTACCCAACATGCGGAGTACCATCATTGTTCGACTTCACGAAGAGGAGAAGAGCCAAGCGCAGTAGTACGCGTACTTGGTTTTGCACCTTCATACTACTCCTCCCTCCATCACAGTTTACAGGGCGCGCTTCATTATGATGCATTTCTCTCAATGCATTTCCACCACCAGAGAGACTTTAGACGCATTTGGTTTAATGCTCAATTAATTAGGGCGTGGTAACCGCAATCAAGTCCACAATTTTCTCTCCATGTACTATACTACTACGGAGTGGAGTAAGGCCAGTCATAGTGGGAGTAACATAAGTAGTAACATAGATGCCACATAAGCAAAAATGATGATGTGTCAAGTAGTTAATGAGGAGAGAGACAAATAGAGTAACATAATATGTTACCATCACCTAGCGGTTTTCAATGCTAAATGAGTCTATGAAGTAATAAATGAAGTGATGCATGACACTACATATATGTTACTATCCACTATAGAGGTAGTAACATAGACTAGTAACATATGCATGTTACTAGTCTAAGTTACTCCCCACTATGACCAGCCTAAGTCTAGTCATAGTGGGAGTAACTTAGCAAGTAACATAGCGCACTCCAAGAAATTTTTGCTTATGTGGCATGTAGTTAATGAGAAGTGGTAACATAATATGTTACTGTAACATAGTGCTTTCCAAGGCAAGATGAGTCTACAAGCTAATTAATGAAGTCCTCTATGACACTACTACTATGTTACTTTGCACTATGAAGGTAGTAACTTAGACTAGTGTCATATGCATGACACTAGTATAAGTTACTCCCCACTATGACCAGCCTAAGGCTGGTCATAGTGGGAGTAACATAAGTAGTAACATAGATGCCACATAAGCAAAAATGATGATGTGTCAAGTAGTTAATGAGGAGAGAGACAAATAGAGTAACATAATATGTTACCATCACCTAGCAGTTTTCAATGCTAAATGAGTCTATGAAGTAATAAATGAAGTGATGCATGACACTACATATATGTTACTATCCACTATAGAGGTAGTAACATAGACTAGTAACATATGCATGTTACTAGTCTAAGTTACTCCCCACTATGACCAGCCTAAGGCTGGTCACAATGGGCAGGAACTTCGGAGTAACATCACACACTCCAATACAAGTTTGCTTATGTGGCACATATTTAATGAAGAGAGAGGTGCTTGTGGTAACTAGCTAAGTTACCGGAGCATCACATACTCCAAGAAACAATGAGTCTATATCCTAATAAATACATCGCTGCATGACACTACATACATGTTCCTACTCACTATGGAGGTAGTAACATAGTCTAGGAAACTGTGTAGGTTACTAGCTTATGTTCCTGCCCATTGTGACCAGCCTAAGTGCATGCATGTGTGTACCCGGGGTGGAAGCACTGCATGCATGTGTGTACGCATTATTCCCTCTAGTAATAGACGCCATGCTATAACTACCAATGCTATTTTTCAGGCCGATCGCTAGTCGCCTTGGTCCCACAGATTTTTTTTTCTGAAGCGCGTTGTATAAACAGTGACGGATGGAGTAGTATGAGCGGATTCAAAGAAGAGCGTATTGATGGTTGCTTCTTCAGAGCAACTTATAGTGGGAAAGGTGGGGCTTATGATTTGACTGCTCATTACTCACTATTAATGCAGTGCAACGACCGGGCTGAGTCTCCCATGTGGTTGTGCACTACCCCCTCGGTTCTTAAATATACTCCGAAGTATTTGTCTTTCTAGATATTTCAATGAGTGACTACTCAAATATTTGTCTTTTTAGAGATTTCAAATGGACTGGCACATACGGATGTATATAGACATATTTTAGAGTGTAGATTCACTCATTTTGCTCCGTATGTAGTCAATTGTTGAAATCTCTAGAAAGACCGATAGAATATTTAGGAACGGAGGGAGTACACATACGAAGAAAAATGAGTGAATCTACACTCTAAAATATGCCCGTTTGAAATTTGTAAAAAGACAAATATTTAGGAACGAAGGAGTATAATTTTGTGCATGGCACATGGACACGGGTGATGAAGAGGCTTCTGGCAATGCTATCAAGCTTCCATCATTTGTTTACATAATTGACGTACTATACAAATAATTTTCCAGCGACATGAAATTGTACAATGGTGTGAGCTTTCAGCTTTTGTTTCGCGTGTCTTGCCATCGATGCTCTTTCGGAAACAATAAAAAACTAACTTCCTTGCTAATACATGTCAATTATTAGCATATCAGAGCTAATAATTACATCACAACTGAAGACAAAGTTCTGAGAAGGTGTTAAATTAAAATTGATCCATGCTTTCATTGGCAGCAATGTCCCCCTAGCTCTGTCTAAATCAACAAGGCATGTTGGGAAAAAAGTAGTTGTCTGGAGCATGCAACATTCTGATCATTTTGTGCAGTTCCACTAAAATAGAGCTGAGCGTCCCTGTTCCAAAGATATCAAGTGTGATTACAATAATAGAGGACTGCTAATGAAACAATAAACACACAAATAGAAGCCGATCACCTTTGCAGTCTCTCTTAAGACTAACTAGTTGGAGAAGATTAGGCTCGGAGTTGGATGAGGAGGATAGAGCAAAACCAATCTCCCTTTGTGCAGTCGCACTGAAATGTAGAGACGTTGCCCGTGTGACATTTTAGTACAACTGTAAAAAACACTCTTAAGAAAAAAGTGATTTGTGCAGTTCACCAAAAGGTCGCAATAGCAACGAGGTGAAATGGATAGCCCTATTTGCAAAAAAGAGGTAGAAAGGAAACAATTACTGGCCAATAACAGTTGATGACACATGCGATGACAAAAAAGAAGCATATTCCTTGTCCTAAGGGAAGATAACAAAACGGTTGTGTTTGTCTAAAACGGTGTGAGGACGAGAATGCAATATGGAAAGTATGCTGGACGAGCTACGTTTTGGGCAAAGAACTATGGAAGATCCACATGCAGCGACGTGGGAAGACGGGCAGTGGAGCAAGGCCGGAGGGGATACCTGGAGGTCGTCTGGATGTAACTAGGTGAGCAGTGGTGGGCGGAATCTGCGAGCAGGTGACGTAGGCCCTGCCGCGCCGGAGCTTGGTCAAAGAGAACGGCGTGTACCGCAGATCGGGACGTGCTGCCTCGGCGTCGTCGAACAGTGAAACGATGCACTTCCTCCCTTTCCCCCGGTGGATGGGATGCGGCAGGATCAGTGACCAACGGTGAGAGGGAGAGAGAGAGGCCACCGCACTCCCTTTCCCCCGCGAACGGGATGCGGCCGGATCAGTGACCAACGGTGAGAGAGAGAGAGAGGCCACCGCACTCCCTTTCCCCTAGCGGACGGGATGCGGTCGGATCAGTGACCAACGGTGAGAGAGAGATAGGCCACCGCAGCCTTGTGTGACATACTCTGAAGAGCGACAAACTAGGAAGGCAGGCTCCATTGTATATAGTGAGCGGACTACCTTTATCTCCATAAAAATCATTTTATATTCTGTGTACGTGCCATTGAGCGCTATAACTTTATTTAAAAATAACGCGGCAACGCGTCAAGTCAAACTTTGTTTCGTGCACGCGTGGTACACGACCTCCCTAGGTAAACAACCGCTACAGGCGTTCAAATTAGCACGTGGGCTGCCATTTCGTAAAGAAATGAGCTCCACCGTGTACCCGTGCGGGTGTGGCTGGGCACGAAGCGTGAGTACGTGCACGGTGCACCTATTCTCTTCTTGTATACGTACACCACCTACGTGGGGTTGTGTGAGAGAGATACAAACCTAGAGAGATATAGTGTGTGGGTTCTTAAGATTTTTTTTTGTGGGGGGGGGTCAATCAGAAAATGTAACATATGCAATGTGTGTGAAATAGAGTCCTGGATATAACATATATATAGAGGGGCCGATCCACGAGAAGATAGTGGAGGTATCATCGGCTTGAGGTGTCCATAGAATCGAAGAGAGGAATGATGTGTGTGTGTGCGTGCGCGATCGATAAAGAGTGCCATCGAATTTGTGTGTGCCCACGTCAAAGATATAGAGTGGCTGGCCTACTCGAACGTGAGATGGGACATGTGCAGTTTGTCTCTGTGGCATGGATACCTACCTGCAGCGCTCGACTATCGGTGTGTGGTGGGGGAAGAGGGAGGCCCAATTAACTATAGAGGTACAATGGCTGGTATATGTGTGGAGGAGGAGAGAGGCCTACCTCATGTATTAAGGAGATCGATCTGCCTCATGTATTAAGGGAGATCGATCAGCATCCATGCTTATGTGCAGGAGAGGAATAAGGTTGGGAGAGAGACAGAGCTAGAGTGTTGGAGGGGGTGGTAGTGGAGTTGCTTCTAACAAATGGTGGGATAGGCTTGCTAGACAAATGGAGGGCACATCCGCAATATCAATAAGAGAGGAGATGGCTGCTTGTTGTCTGTGCACGTGCGTGTGAGAGACGGGTCAGGAGGCATGCACGAATGATGAGGGGGGACGATGTGGCTTTGGTAAGCAGACGTAACTACATAGGAAGATCAATCGCCCTTTGTAAGAGAAAGGAGAGACATAACTTGTGAGGTACGTCGATCGATGGGGGGTAGTTAAAGTCGATCTAGGTATATGTTGGGAGATCAATCGGTATACATGCATGTGTGTGTTAGAAGCAAATGACGCACGAGGAGAAGGATAGAGAGAGAGGGATGCATGTAGGAGTTGGTACGAGAGGCATACTATATCAAGGGGGGAGGAGTGTGCGAGTACAAGAACGATGAAAAGAGTGGTGGGAGTGAGGCATGGACGGTGACAAGAGAAGAGGGGAAGCTTGTGTTTGTGCTAGGCACACCTAGCTAGAGAGGCATATCGATCGATGTGTGCCGTAAAGAAGGAGCCGGGGGGCCTACACACACCGTGGGTGAACGACCTAAAGTGAAAAGATGAATTTGCACGATGGAGCTAGAGAATGCTGAGGGAGGGTGAGAGGGATGCGGGCGTGTGCATGCACAAGAGAAAGTTAGCACTAGCTACAAAGATAAGAGGGTTGTGTGGGTGTAAAAGACGAATAGAGATCATATATACTTCATTATAAAAAGCGAATTCGGATATTTGAAGAATTTATCATAGTGTTTCAAACCGACGCATGTGTGAATATATATAATGGTGATACACATGGTGTGGTTATGAACATGGTATACTACATTTAATATATTTTATATCTACTCTTATAAAAAACGGAGTTGTTGAAGATGGTGTGCCTGCCATCCTGCATTATAGGCCGTCTGATTTATATCTGGCGGATAGCAAGGAAACTATGATGGTTGAAGTTGGCAACAATCATGATTGTAGATTCTTATTGAAATAGAGAAACGAATTCAAATTTAGTTCGAATTGCAGCAGTAGTATAGACATTTGGAATGCACTAAAATGTTGGTATGAGTAGGTTACATGCATTATACAGCAAGCAAAAAAATTTAATCAGACATAACATGGATTCATACTCCCTCCTTCCATCTATTCATACTAGCTTTGAATAGCATTTGTATAGTAAAACGAGGCAAGACTCTCTCTTTGTGTGGTGTGAATAGTTTTATTTTTTTCGTTTTCTTTTTGGTTGAGGGAAGTGCGAATTGCTTTGGTACGTACAAGTACAATATTACTACACATTAGGCTTGTCCCTAAAATTCAACCCGCGTCTTGTTATATCCCGAAAATTCAGATATCGTGCTCCCAAAACTGGCGCCTTCACAACCCGTGCCTTACTATCCCGAAATTACAACACGCGCGAAAACTCCCTCCAGCTGCCAAATCCCTACACGCGAAATCCCCCTTCTAAACCTGAGCCGAAAGGGCCGCTAGTTCAAATCGGTGGGGGGTACTTTTGTAACACACCCTACATTTTGGACAAGCGCGTTCCTAAGTCATGCTTCACCCCCTCCCAACGCCCCCTTTTCGCCATTCGAAATCCCAGGCCGCCATAACCTCTCCGCTCCAGCCGCGAAACCCCACCCTCCTCCGTCCGCCATGTCACCACTGCCCAGCCGGAGCCTCTTCCCCAACGACGTCGTCCACCGCAATAGCTCGACGTCCCTCGTCCACCTCCCCAGATGAGGATCCATCGTCCATCTCGCCGTCCCGCCGGTTCAGCCGCCTGTCCTCCACCTCCAAAGAGCTACTCCGACGATTGCCTCGTCTATCGCGGCTGCTCCATCCCCACAGCGCCGCCTTAACCTGCTCCATCGAAACCGCAGCATCCTCACCGACTCCTCGGACGAAGCCGAGGCCTACTCGGCGCCACCAAAGAGGTTGTACACTCATCGCATCGCACCTTCTCCTTAACTCGACCTCCCCGGGCCGACGGTGCTCCATCCCGCACCCCCATGGAGCTGCTACCTTGAAGTCAGCGCCGCAGGCGACATCTCCACGGCGGCTCTCCCCCAGTGCGAGGCCCCTTCGGCGGCGGTGTCCATACCAGCTGGATCTGCTACTGCTGCTCCGGCTCTCGCTCGCCCAGCTGCTGTTGCTGCTCTCCCTCTCGCTCGTGCTGCTGCTCTGCTCCGATTATGCCACACTTCAGTCGACTGAATCAACTTTTGGGTCAGTTGATTTTCAAGGGTTGGGGGGCTCGCCGGAGTTAAGGAAGAACCACCCGCAGCGGGGACGGGGGCTTGCCGGAGAGGTACCCCACTATCTATCTTAGGGTTCAGGGTGGGGGCGGGGGCCTAGAGGGCTGGACGGGGCGGCGGTGGCGAGTTGTTTCAGGGCGGCGAGGCGGCACTGGGGCCCGCGGTTCGGCCGGTGGTGGCTGGCGGCTCAGGGGGGTGCAGGTTGAAGATGAACTGCAGGCCCTCCCTAAACTACATGGCAAGTGCCTCTCTGCTACCATTGCGTTCAGTTTTGACATTAGCATTCAGATTCCACAGTAAATTTCAGTTTCGACAGTTAAGTTCAGAGTCAACAGTTTTTACCTCATCTGTTGTAGTCAGGTGGTTTTTGGTGATGTTAATTTTACATCCATTTTACATCATCTATTGGAGATGCTATTAGAATCCCACTTGAGATTGACGATGTCTGTCTTGTGTTGCTTCAGCCTTGTCGTCTTACGGCTCACCAGAGCTGCTCCAACGATAGAACGATCCATCACAACAGAGCAGTGCCCTGGACGCCGTCTATAGATTCCTCAGATCTTCCTCCACACCTCCGACAGCCACCTCTGCCTCAACTGCTTCAGCGACCAACCCAATGATGCTGAGGTCGACACGGCTACGGCAAAGAGGTTGTACACTTGTTGCATCACTTATTACTATACATTCACGTCGATCCATTAGGGTTATTTTGGTTCAACGGAAAAACATCGATCCACTGGTTGTTACCATCACTCTAAATTTCTGCATGCTCTCCTTACATAATCTCGCCATATTTTTTTCGTATGCATGTCAGATATTGTACACAGTCATGCTGAACATGTAGAGCAAAAGAGAAGAGTTTTGCGCGGCAATAAAATGTCATGCAGACATCGCTCCATGGTGGTTTCAATGGCAAACCCTCCCCACCCCTCTCCAGATTGTAATCCAGAGGAAGATATCTGTTTTGAGGCGGATTCAGACGCCGCTGACCACTCCTATTTACCCCCCAAGGTGTTTGCTCTACCTTGGCATGATGATGTTAGTCATATCATGCATATGTTGCCTTGTAGTGCCTACTTTTGACATCATATATGTCATCTGCTTAGTTTAGGCATGTTCTGTAATGCCACCTGTTTAGTTTCTATATCATATATGGGAATTATGCAGTCTCATGTCTTTTAGCCAGCCATAATATATGTGAAATGTGCAATGTCATCCTGTTTAACCAGGCATCATATATTTGAATGATATCTTGCCCATCCTTTTCTTCATTACATTTCCATTTGTCGACAATGTTTGTACATTAAACTACTCTTCCTGTGAATCAGCCATTTGGGTGGGAGATGGAAAAATCTAGAGTAAAAACAAGGCCTTCAGAGCAGACAGTGCTACCTGTCGAAGCAGATCTCTTGTTGGGTCCCGATAGCTCCTCAGAGATAGATTCAGAGACAGATGACCAGTCCTATTCCCCCATTGAGGTGTATGCTCTGACTTGGCACGGTTATACTGCTCATATCATGCATACGGTGTCTTGCATTGCATAGTTTAGACATCATATACACAATATTCAACACCATGTTCTTAGTTCAGACATCATATCGAATGCCCTCTGTTTAGCATATAAATCACATATGTGAATTAAATGATTTGATCCTGATTACTTAGATAACATGTAGGTGAATTATGTCATGCGATCATGTTTAGTTATTCATCATATCTTTGAATTATGTTATGCTATGCTATCCAGTTTAGATAGACATCATATATGTGAAATTATATCATGCTATCCGTTTTAGTTAAATAATATAATGTCAACTATTTCATGCCCTCTTTTTTCCACACTATCTATTGCATCTGTCTCTCATACAATGTATGTACATTCAACTATGTTTCTTGTTTATCAGCCATTTGAATTGGAGCGGGTGATGCCAGTATCTAGCGGACTAAAAACACGGTCTTCAAATAAAACAGTGCTACCTCTTGGTGGAGATAGCACCCCGGTTGTACATGCACAAGAACCAGCCCTACCACACATAACCCAAAGTCTCGCAGATTGTACCCCTACTGCGATGGATAGAGAACCAGCTTCACCCAATCTAACCCCAGCCCCACCGATAGTAACCTAGTTCCTGTTGACACAGCACCATCTCCACCATAGAGCTCCCAAACAAGAGCAGTTAGTAAGGCAGCTCCAGTGCCCAAAGGGCCGGTACTATCACGGCGAACCCCAACTCCAGTAGTTAGTACGCATATTCCTGTGGAGCAAGCACAGCCAGCTAGTCGTAGTTTAGCATCTATCGCATTTGATGTTGTTAAATCCTATGTGCGTATCTTCCCATCTTGGAAATATTATACTGAAGATGAAGGAAAATGCCAGTTGCATGTGTTTGTCCAGGAGTTATGTGTAAGTAATGTTATTCATGGCAATTACTTTGCTTCGTCCCATACATCCTACCTCCATGATGGTTATAATACAACAAATTTTCCCATTTTTCTCTATAGAGAAGGGCCAATTTGGAAACTCAGGATGAGGTAACCTATGCTAATACCTCTACTATCTTCAAGAATGCTTGGTGGCAGTATCGGAATTACCTGAAGAAAACGTACTTCACCGGCAAAGAAACTCATCAAATTCCCTTATGTTCTCCTGAGACACATTTATTGGACGATGACTGGGAACGCCTTGTTCTGTACTGGTCCCGAACCAAGAATGTGGTAAGGTCTATGAGCTCATTTTCTATTTTTAAGTATTATATTATTGCGTCTTACTGTACTCTGTTCATGTAGAACAAGTGCCTAAACCTGAAGAACAACTGTTCTAATTTAAGATTCCATTGCTACCATAGGACATAGATATATGTTTGTTTGATGCTTTTATTATGTACTAGTACTTGGCAATAGAATACTTGGTAGTTTAATCCTGTCCACCTTACTAATGAACTGGTTCACCGAAATGAGTTTCATATACTAGTACATGCTGAACTTGTTATGTGTTTGCTTGTTTCTTATTTTAGAATGTTGACAGAATATTGGGGAAGAGTGCCTTATTAAGCAACGGTAAAGGAAGTAATGCAGATAAGGTTCAGGATAGTGACACATCCTGTCTTGGTTTAGTGTTGGAGTTACTGGCCACTACTGCTTGCACAAGCTATTCAAACTCACTGTCTGAATCAGTTCGGATTCTTGAGTCTCAAGTACAAGCTGAAAGGCATCGATCAGCTGTGCTGCGACAAGAAGCGGAAGGACTGCGGAAGTCCCTTGAGCATTTAGATGCATACTTTCTGGTGCAATAGCAAGCGTTTGAGGATTTTAGCGCCAAACAGGACAACGCTAATCAGCTTGCTAAGCTTATTGCAGCATGGTGGATACCCAGGATAACGTTTCTTGAGCTCTTCTGAAGTTGTTTTAGTTATGCTCTTGTTTTGCTGCCGCGTTTATTTGCACTGGTGGCCAATTTTGACGGCCAGTGTATATGATATGCTGTTGTGTTCCCTATATTTGCACTGGTGGCGAACTTTGATGCCCAGTGGATGTAATATGTGTAATAGCCGTGATAGCCTAGCGTTAGTTGCTTGCTTATTTATTTCCTTGTTGTCTTGTTTATTTGTTTGCTTGTAGTCATTTCAGTTCTTTTTCCGTGGTTAGCTAGTGGCTGCAATAACCTATTTTTTAAAACTAGGCCACAATAACCATGGGCTAATATTTACTGTAGTGACACTGGGCCTCCTACGGCCGTAGAAACAGTGGGCCTTCTACGGGCCGTAGAAACAGTAGGCCTTCTACGGGCCGTAGAAACAATGGGCCTTCTACGGGCCGTATCATCAATGGGCCTTATACGGGTCGTATGATCGATTGGCCAAACATGGGCCAATAACAGGCCGCATTATGGCCGTAAACGGGCTAGAGTTGGAATCGTCCGTTCATGGGCCGACCGTAATGGGCCATCGTTAATAGGCCGTATTTGATGACGCTATGAAAACGGCCCAACATATTAACGGACCACAAACGGGCCAACTGTAACCACGGGCTGAATTTGGCCCACAAGCAGAAAATGACAGTAACGGGCCATAAGTAAACAAATGCTGGAAATGAGCCCAAGAATAAATGGGCTCTGAGAAGGCCGAAAGATAACATGGGCTGGAAACGGCCCAACGGAATAACGGGCCATTAATGGGTATAAAGTGATACACTGTTCATTACGGGCCAGTTTCACCACGGGCCATTAATGGGTGTAAAGTGATACACTGTTCATTACGGGCTAGTTTCACCACGGGCCGTTAATAGGCCAAGAGTTACATAGGGCCTCATATGGGCCGAAAGACGTCATGGGCCATACATGGGACAGAAGTGAAAACGGTTGGAATCATATTGGATGGCCCAGATGACGCTACTGGGCCTAATTCGGATATGGCGTAACGGGACATGGGTTAGGGGGCTGTAAAAGGGCTATATGCGAACAGGCCGTTAACAGGCTTTCCATGGGCCGGCCCGCCACCTTTTGACCAAGTCAAACGGGCCGGCCTTTTCACAGGAATGGGCCTCTGTTGGGCCATGCCACGTGTCGATGTATCATAGGCGCCTATCTGACCCATTGACGAGCTGACGCGTGTTTCGTCCGGCCAATAAGAATTTTACATGTGGAAATTTCCCATTGGTCGGGGCTGTTAACGGGTTATCGGATCCAAAACCCGACCCGATAGCTTAACGGCGTTCCGTTACGGTGGATTCCACGTGTCGGTCACCCTTGACGAAAGCACTTCTGTGACGCGTGATTTATCATCATGGAAGTGGACACTTCCGTGATGATAATTTTGGTAATGTCATGGAACACTTCTACGACAGCATAGGTATGACTATCTTGATTCTGTCATAAATTTGTCATGGATGTACATGCATGACAAAAAACGTGACCTACTGTGACAAACATGTATCATCACAGAAGTGTATTTTTTTTGTAGTGAGTGATTTGCTTTATTATACTAACGGATCTTACCGAGTTTTCTGTTGAAGTTTTGTGTGGATGAAGTGTTCGATGATCGAGAAGGTCTCAATGTGAGGAGAAGAAAGAGAGGCAAGAGCTCAAGCTTGGGGATGCCCGAGGCACCCCAAGTAAATATTCAAGGAGACTCGAGCGTCTAAGCTTGGGGATGCCCCGGAAGGCATCCCCTCTTTCTACAACAAGTATCAGTATGTTTTCGGATTCGTTTCGTTCATGCTATATGTGCAATCTTGGAGCGTCTTTTTCATTTAGTTTTCATTTTTCTTTTATGCACCATGATGGTATGAGATGGTCCTTGGTTGATATATAGAATGCTCTTTGCACTTCACTTATATATTTTGAGTATGGCTTTGCTTTGTGTGCTTCACTTATATCATTTGAAGTTTGGATTGCCTGTTTCTCTTCACTTAGACAACCACCATTTGTAGAATGCTCTTTTGCTTCACTTATACTTGTTAGAGCGCAGGCATATCTTTTGTAGAAAGAATTAAACTCTCTTGCTTCACTTATATCTGTTTAGAGAGATGACAGGAACTGGTCATTCACATGGTTAGTCATAAAATCCTACGTAAAACTTGTAGATCACTGAATATGATATGTTTGATTCCTTGCAATAGTTTAGCGATATAAAGATGGTGATATTAGAGTCATTCTAGTGGGTGGTTGTGGATTGTAGAAATACTTGTGTTGAGGTTTGTGATTCCTGTAGCATGCACGTATGGTGAACCGTTATGTAACGAAGTTGGAGCATGAGGTATTTATTGATTGTCTTCCTTATGAGTGGCGGTCGGGGACGAGCGATGGTCTTTTCTTACCAATCTATCCCCCTAGGAGCATGCGCGTAGTACTTTGTTTCGATGACTAATAGATTTTTGCAATAAGTATATGAGTTCTTTATGACTAATGTGAGTCCACGGATTATACGCACTCTCACCCTTTCATCATTGCTAGCCTCTTCGGTACCGTGCATTGCCCTTTCTCACCTCGAGAGTTGGCGCAAACTTCGCTGGTGCATCCAAACCCTGTGATACGATATGCTCTGTCACACGTAAGCCTCATTATATCTTCCTCAAAACAGCCACCATACCTACCTATCATGGCATTTCCATAGCCATTCCGAGATATATTGCCATGCAACTTCCATCATCATCATATACATGACTTGAGCATCATTGTCATATTGCTTTGCATGATCGTAAGATAGCTAGCATGATATTTTCATGGCTTGTCCATTTTTTGATGTCATTGCTACACTAGATCATTGCACATCCCGGTACACCGCCGGAGGCATTCATATAGAGTCATATCTTTGTTCTAGTATCGAGTTGTAATATTGAGTTGTAAGTAAATAAAAGTGTGATGATCATCATTATTAGAGCATTGCCCCAGTGAGGAAAGGATGATGGAGACTATGATTCCCCCACAAGTCGGGATGAGACTCCGGACGAAGAAAATAAATAAAAATATATATATATAAAGAGAAAGGCCAAAAAAAGGAAAAAAACAAAACAAAAAATGAGAGAAAAAGAGAGAAGGGGCAATGTTACTATCCTTTTATCACACTTGTGCTTCAGAATAGCACCATGTTCTTCATATAGAGAGTATCTTGAGTTATCACTTTCATATACTAGTGGGAATTTTCATTATAGAACTTGGCTTGTATATTCCGATGATGGGCTTCCTCAAATGCCCGAGGTCATCATGAGCAAGCAAGTTGGATGCACACCCACTTAGTTTCCAGTTTGAGCTTGCATACACTTATAGCTCTAGTGCATCCGTTGCATGGCAATCCCTACTCCTCACATTGACATCAATTGATGGGCATCTCCATAGCCCGTTGATTAGCCGCGTCGATGTGAGACTTTCTCCTTTTTTTGTCTTCTCCACATAACCCCCATCATCCTATTCTATTCCACCCATAGTGTTATATCCATGGCTTGCGCTCATATATTGTGTGAGGGTTGAAAATGCTGAAGCACGTTAAAAAGGCATGAACCAATTGCTCGGCTTGTCATCGGGGTTGTGCATGATGTGAATATTTTGTGTCGTGAAGATGGAGCATAGCCAGACTATATGATTTTGTAGGGATAACTTTCTTTAGCCTTGTTATTTTGAAAAGACATGATTGCTTTATTAGTAGGCTTGAAGTATTATTGTTTTTGTGTCAAATGATAGACTATTGATTTGAATCACTCGTGTCTTAATATTCATGCCATGATTAGATACATGATCAAGATTACGCTAGGTAGCATTCCACATCAAAAATTATCTTTTTTATCATTTACCTACTCGAGGGCGAGCAGGAATTAAGCTTGGGGATGCTGATACGTCTCCGTCGTATCTATAATTTTTGATTGTTCCATGCCAATATTATTCAACTTTCATATACTTTTGGCAACTTTTTATATTATTTTCGGGACTAACATATTGATCGAGTGCCCAGTGCCAGTTCCTGTTTGTTGCATGTTTTATGTTTCGCAGAAACCCAATATCAAACGGAGTCCAAACGGGATAAAAACGGACGAAGAATTATTTTGGAATATTTATGATTTTTGGGAAGTAAAATCAACGCGAGACGGTGCCCGAGGGGGCCACAAGGCAGGGGGCGCGCCCTGGACCCTCGTGGCCACCCTGTAAGGCGGTTGGAGCCCTTCTTTTGCCACCAGAAAGCCAATTTCCGGATAGTGATCGTGTCCAAAATTCACCCAATCGGAGTTACGGATCTCCAGGAATAGAATGCAGAATCAGAGAGAGACAGAGAGACAGATCCAATCTCGGAGGGGCTCTCGCCCCTCCCATGCCATGGAGGCCATGGACTAGAGGGGAAACCCTTCTCCCATCTAGGGAGAAGGTCAAGGAAGAAGAAGGAGGAGGGGGGCTCTCTCCCCCTCTCTCCTGGTGGCGCCGGAACACCGTCGGGGCCATCATCATCACTGTCATCTTCACCAACAACTTCACCGCCATCATCACCAACTCTTCCCCCCTCTATGCAGCGGTGTAACCTCTCTCTTACCCGATGTAATCTCTACTTAAACATGGTGCTCAACGCTATATATTATTACCCAACAATGTATGGCTATCCTATGATGTTTGAGTATATCTGTTTTGTCCTATGGGTTATTTGATGATCAAGATTGGTTTAAGTTGCATGTTTTATTATTGGTGTTGTCCTATGGTGCTCTCCGTGTCGTGCAAGCATCAAGGATTCCCGCTGTAGGGTTTGCAATATGTTCATGATTTGCTTATGGTGGGTGGCGTGAGTGAACAGAAGCACAGACCCGAGTAAGTAGGTTGTTTGCGTATGGGATAAAGAGGACTTGATACTTAATGCTATGGTTGGGTTTTACCTTAATGATCTTTAGTAGTTGCGGATGCTTGCTAGAGTTCCAATCATAAGTGCATATCATCCAAGTAGAGAAAGTATGTTAGCTTATGCCTCTCCCTCAAATAAAATTGCAATAATGATTACCGGTCTAGTTATCGATTGCCTAGGGACAAATAACTTTCTTGTAACAAAAAGCTCTCTACTAAAACTAATTTAGTTGTGTCTTTATCTAAAAAGCCCCTACTTTTTATTTACGCTCTCTTTATATTCTTGCAAACCTATCCAAAAACACCTACAAAGTACTTCTAGTTTCATACTTGTTTCCGGTAAAGCGAACGTCAAGTGTGCGTAGAGTTGTATCGGTGGTCGATAGAACTTGAGGGAATATTTGTTCTACCTTTAGCTCCTCGTTGGGTTCGACACTCTTACTTATCGAAAGAGGCTACAATTGATCCTCTATACTTGTGGGTTATCACATCGCTCAAGCTTGGGGAGGCAAAAATCAATGTTATATTCATGCCCCAATCATGAGCTCTCAAGAGAAATGATTATTCAAAAAAATTATGCTCGGCTTTTTGATAACAATCGCACCATGCTCGATACTTCTTGTGCTGGCTCTTTTATGATGAAGGCTATTGAATTCAAATGGGATTTATTGGAAAGAATTAAACGCAACTCTGAAGATTGGGACCTCGACGAAGGTAAGGAGTCAGGTATGACACCTAAGTTTGATTGTGTTAAATATTTTATGGAGACCGGTGTTTTCCGTAAATTCAGCACTAAATATGGACTTGACTCTGAGATAGTAGCTTCTTTCTGTGAATCTTTTGCTACTCATGTTGATCTCCCTAAGGAGAAGTGGTTTAAATATCATCCTCCCATAGAAGTAAAAGTAGCTGCACCTATTAAAGTTGAAGAAAAGACTATCACTTATAATGATCCTATTGTTCCTACTGCTTATGTTGAGAAACCACATTTCCCCTTTAGAATGAAGGATCATGCTAAAGCTTCAACTGTGATTCGTAAAAGCAATATTAGAACGTATACACCTCCTGAGCAAGTTAAAGTTGAACCTAATATTGCTATTGTTAAAGATCTCTTGGCTGATAATATTGATAGGCATGTTATTTATTTCTGTGATTAAACTGCTAGAATTGCTAAACCTTGTGCTAAAGATAAACATAGACCTGTGGTAGGCATGCGTGTTATTTCTGTTAAAATAGGAGATCATTATTATCATGGCTTATGTGATATGGGTGCTAGTGCTAGTGCAATACCTTTTGACTTATACAAAGAAATTATGCATGATATTGCACATGCTAAGTTAGAAGATATTAATGTCACAATTAAAACTTGCCAATAGAGATACTATATCACCAATGGGAATTGTTAGAGATGTTGAAGTCCTGTGTGGGAAAACTAAATATCCTGCTGATTTTCTCGTTCTTGGTTCCCCACAAGATAGCTTTTGTCCCATTATATTTGGTAGACCCTTCTTGAACACTGTTAATGCTAAGATAGACTGCAAAAAGGATGTTGTTACTATTGGTTTGGGTGATATGTCTCATGACTTTAATTTCTCTAAATTTCGTAGACAACACCGTGAAGAAGAATTGCCTAGTAAAGATGAAATTATTGGTGTTGCTTCTATTGCCGTACCTCCTAGTGATCCTTTAGAACAATATTTGCTAGACCATGAAAATGATATGTTTATGAATGAAAGGGAAATAGATGAAGTGTTCTTTAAACAGGTCCTATTCTGAAAAACAACTTGCCTGTTGAAATCTTAGGGGATCCTCCTCCACCCAACGGTGATCCCGTGTTTGAGCTTAAACCATTGCCTGGTACTCTTAAATATGCTTATATTGATGAGAAGAAAATATATCCTCTTATTATTAGTGCTAACATTTTAGAGAGGGAGGAAGAAAAATTATTGAAAACTCTGAAGAAGCACCGTGCTGCTATTGGATATACTCTTGATGATCTTAAGGGCATTAGTCCCACTCTATGCCAACACAAAATAAATTTGGAGAAAGATGCCAAACCAGTTATTGATCACCAACGACGACTGAATCCTAAAATGAAAGAAGTGGTAAGAAAGGAAATACTAAAGCTCCTTGAGGCAGGTATAATTTATCCCATTGCTGATAGTCAGTGGGTAAGTCCTGTCCAATATGTTCCTAAGAAGGGGGGTAGTACTGTCGTTCCTAATGATAAAGATGAATTGATTCCGCAAAGAATTACTACAGGTTATAGGATGGTAATTTATTTCCGCAAATTAAATAAAGCTACTAAAAAAATCATTACCCCTTACCTTTTATTGATCAAATGCTAGAAAGATTATCCAAACATACACATTTTTTGCTTTCTAGATGGTTATTCTGGTTTCTCTCAAATACCTGTGTCAGCTGATGATCAAGCTAAGACCACTTTTACTTGCCCTTTTGGTACTTTTGCTTATAGACGTACGCCTTTTGGTTTATTGAATGCACCTGCTACCTTTCAAAGATGCATGATGGCTATATTCTCTGACTTTTGTGAAAAGATTTGTGAGGTTTTCTTGGACGATTTCTCCATTTATGGATCCTCTTTTGAAGATTGCTTGAGCAACCTTGATCGAGTTTTGTGGAGATGTGAAGAAACTAATCTTGTCTTGAATTGGGAAAAGTGTCACTTTATGGTTAATGAAGGTATTGTCTTGGGGCATAAAATTTCTGAAAGAGGTATTGAAGTTGATAAAGCTAAGGTTGATGCTATTGAAAAGATGTCGTGTCCCAAGGACATCAAAGGTATAAGAAGTTTCCTTGGTCATGCCGACTTTTATAGGAGGTTCATTAAGGACTTCTCAAAAATCTCTCGGCCTCTGACTAATTTATTACGGAAAGATATACCATTTGTTTGATGATGATTGTGTAGAAGCATTTGAAATACTTAAGATAGCATTGATCTCTGCACCTATTGTTCAGCCACCTGATTGGAATTTACCTTTTGAAATTATGTGTGATGCTAGTGATTATGCTGTAGGTGCTATTCTAGGGCAAAGAGTTGATAAGAAATTAAATGTTATATTTTCCCAGAGAAATTATGCTACTACTGAAAAAGAATTCTTAGCAGTTGTATTTGCTTGTGATAAGTTCAAACCTTATATTGTTGATTCTAAAGTAACTATTCGCACTGATCATGCTGCTATTAAATACCTTATGGAAAAGAAAGATGCTAAACCTAGACTTATTAGATGGGTTCTCTTGCTACAAGAATTTGATCTACATATTATCGATAGAAAGGGAGCTGAGAACCCCATTGCAGACAACTTGTCTAGGTTAGAAAATGTTCTTGATGACCCACTACCTATTGATAATAGCTTTCCTGATGAGCAATTAAATGTCATAAATGCTTCTCGTACTGCTCCATGGTATGCTGATTATACTAATTATTTTGTCGCTAAATTTATACCACCTAGTTTCACATACCAGCAAAAGAAGAAGTTTTTCTATGATTTGAGACATTACTTCTGGGATGACCCACATCTTTATAAAGAAGGAGTAGATGGTGCTATTTGACGTTGTGTACCTGAGCATGAACAGGAACAGATCCTACGCAAGTGTCATTCTGAGGCTTATGGAGGGCACCACGCTGGAGATAGAACTGCACATAAGGTATTGCAATCCGGTTTTTATTGGCCTACCCTATTCAAGGATGCCCGTAAGTTTGTTTTATCTTGTGATGAATGTCAAAGGATTGGTAATATTAGTAGACGTCAAGAAATGCCTATGAATTATTCACTTGTTATTGAACCATTTGATGTTTGGGGCTTTGATTATATGGGAATGTTTCCTGCCTCTAATGGGTATACACATATTCTAGTTGTTGTTGATTACATTACTAAGTGGGTAGAAGCTATTCCAACTAGTAGTGCTCATCATAACACATCTATTAAAATGCTTAAAGAAGTTATTTTTCCGAGGTTTGGAGTCCCTACATACTTAATGACTGATGGTGGTTCACATTTTATTCATGGTGCTTTCCGTAAAATGCTTGCTAAATATGATGTTAATCATAGAATTGCATCTCCATATCACCCTCAGTCTAGTGGTCAAGTAGAATTGAGTAATAGAGAGCTCAAATTAATTTTGCAAAAGACTGTTAATAGGTCTAGAAATAATTGGTACAAGAAACTTGATGATGCATTATGGGCCTATAGAACTGCATATAAAAATCCTATGGGTATGTCTCCATATAAAATGGTTTATGGAAAAGCATGTCACTTACCTCTCGAACTAGAACATAAGGCTTATTGGGCAATTAAAGAACTCAATTATGATCTCAAGCTTGCCGGTGAGAAGAAGTTATTTGACATTAGCTCACTTGATGACTGGAGAACCGAAGCCTATGAAAATGCCAAGTTGTTTAAAGAAAAAGTCAAAAGATGGCATGACAAAAGGATACAAAAGCGTGAGTTTAATGTAGGTGATTATGTATTGCTATACAACTCTCATTTAAGATTTTTTGCAGGAAAACTTCTCTCTAAATGGGAAGGTCCCTACGTTATCGAGGAGGTATATCGTTTCGGAGCCATAAAAATCAACAACTTCGAAGGCACAAATCCGAAGGTGGTGAACGGTCAAAGAATCAAACAATATATCTCAGGTAATCCTATAAATGTTGTAACTAATGTTATTGAAACCGTGACCCCGGAGGAGTACATAAGAGACACTTTCCAGAATGTCTCAGACTCCAAAAAGGAATAGGTATGTGGTACTATTGGAAATATGCCCTAGAGGCAATAATAAAAGCATTATTATTATATTTCCTTGTTCATGATAATTGTCTTTATTCATGCTATAATTGTGTTCTCCGGAAATCGTAATACATGTGTGAATAACAGACACCAACATGTCCCTAGTAAGCCTCTAGTTGACTAGCTCGTTGATCGACAGATAGTCATGGTTTCCTGACTATGGACATTGGATGTCATTGATAACGAGATCACATCATTAGGAGAATGATGTGATGGACAAGACCCAATCCTAAACATAGCATAAAGATCGTATAGTTCGTTTGCTAGAGTTTTTCCAATGTCAAGTATCTTTTCCTTAGACCATGAGATCGTGTAACTCCCGGATACCGTAGGAGTGCTTTGGGTATACCAAACGTCACAACGTAACTGGGTGACCATAAAGGTAGACTACGGGTATCTCCGAAAGTATCTGTTGGGTTGACACGGATCAAGACTAGGATTTGTCACTCCGTATGACGGAGAGGTATCACTAGGCCCACTCGGTAATGCATCATCATTATGAGCTCAAAGTGACCAAGTGTCTGGTCACGGGATCATGCATTACGGTACGAGTAAAGTGACATGCCGGTAACGAGATTGAACGAGGTATTGGGATACCGACGATCGAATCTCGGGCAAGTAACATACCGATTGACAAAGGGAATTGTATACGGGGTTGCTTGAATCCTCGACATCGTGGTTCATCCGATGAGATCATCGTGGAGTATGTGGGAGCCAACATGGGTATCCAGATCCCGCTGTTGGTTATTGACCGGAGAGTCATCTCGGTCATGTCTACATGTCTCCCGAACCCGTAGGGTCTACACACTTAAGGTTCGGTGACGCTAGGGTTGTAGGGATATGTATATGCAGTAACCCGAATGTTGTTCGGAGTACCGGATGAGATCCCGGACGTCACAAGGAGTTCCAGAATGGTCCGGAGGTAAAGAATTATATATAGGAAGTGTTGTTTCGGCCATCGGGACAAGTTTCGGGGTTATCGGTATTGTACCGGGACCACCGGAAGGGTCCCGGGGGCCCACCGGGTGGGGCCACCTGCCCCGGGGGGCCACATGGGCTGTAGGGGGTGCGCCTTGGCCTACATGGGCCAAGGGCACCAGCCCCAAGAGGCCCATGCGCCTAGGGTTCCAAGAGGGAAGAGTCCCACAAGGGGAAGGCACCCCCTAGGTGCCTTGGGGGGAGGGAAACCTCCCTTGGCCGCCGCCCCCCTAGGAGATTGGATCTCCTAGGGCCGGTGCCCCCCCTTGGCCCTCCTATATATAGTGGGGGAAGGAGGGATTTTCATCCAAGCCTTTGGTTGCCTCCTTCTCCCTCTCCAACACCCCTCCTCCTCCATAGTGCTTGGCGAAGCCCTGACGGAGTACTTCAGCTCTATCACCACCACGCCGTCGTGCTGCTGCTGGAGCCATCTTCCTCAACCTCTCCTTTCCCCTTGCTGGATCAAGAAGGAGGAGACGTCATCTGCTCCGTACGTGTGTTGAACACGGAGGTGCCGTCTGTTTGGCGCTTGGTCATCGGTGATTTGGATCACGTCGTGTACGACTACCTCATCCCCGTTCTTTGAACGCTTCCGCTCGCGATCTACAAAGGTATGTAGATGCATCCGATCACTCGTTGCTAGATGAACTCATAGATGGATCTTGGTGAAACCGTAGGAAAATTTTTGTTTTCTGCAACGTTCCCCAACAGTGGTATCAGAGCTAGGTCTATGCGTAGTTTTTCTTGCGCGAGTAGAACACAATTTGTTGTGGGCGTAGATGTTGTCAACTTTCTTGCCGCTACTAGTCTTATCTTGCTTCAACGGTATTGTGGGATGAAGCGGCCTGGACCAACCTTACACGTACGCTTACGTGAGACCGGTTCCACCGACTTACATGCACTAGTTGCATAAGGTGGTTGGCGGGTGACTGTCTCTCCTACTTTAGTTGGAGCGGATTCGATGAAAAGGGTCCTTATGAAGGGTAAATAGAAGTTGACAAATCACGTTGTGGCTTTCACGTAGGTAAGAAAACGTTCTTGCTAGAACCCTATTTCAGCCACGTAAAACTTGCAACAACAATTAGAGGACGTCTAACTTGTTTTTGCAGCAAGTGCTTTGTGATATGATATGGCCAAAGTTGTGATGAATGATGAATGATCTATATGTGATGTATGAGATGTTCATGCTATTGTAATAGGAATCACGACTTGCATGTCGATGAGTATGACAACCGGCAGGAGCCATAGGAGTTGTCTTTATTTTTATATGACCTGCGTGTCATTGAGAAACGCCATGTAAATTACTTTACTTTATTGCTAAACGCGTTAGCCATAGTAGTAGAAGTAATAGTTGGCGAGCAACTTCATGGAGACACGATGATGGAGATCATGATGATGGGGATCATGGTGTCAAGCCGGTGACAAGATGATCATGGAGCCCCAAGATGGAGATCAAAGGAGCTATGTGATATTGGCCATATCATGTCACTATTATTATTTCATTGCATGTGATGTTTATTATGTTTTGCATCTTGTTTACTTAGAACGATGGTAGTAAATAAGATGATCCCTCATAATAATTTCAAGCAAGTGTTCCCCCTAACTGTGCACCGTTGCGACAGTTTGTTGTTTCGAAGCACCACGTGATGATCGGGTGTGATAGATTCTAACGTTCACATACAACGGGTGTAAGACAGATTTACACATGCAAACACTTAGGTTGACTTGACGAGCCTAGCATGTACAGACATGGCCTCAGAACACAGAAGACCGAAAGGTCGAGCATGAGTCGTATAGAAGATACGATCAACATGAAGATGTTCACCGATGTTGACTAGTCCGTCTCACGTGATGATCGGACACGGCCTAGTTGACTCGGATCATGTTATACTTAGATGACTAGAAGAGGGATGTCTATCTAAGTGGGAATTCATTAAATAATTTGATTAGATGAACTTAATTATCATGAACTTAGTCTAAAATATTTACAAGATGTCTTGTAGATCAAATGGCCAACGTAGTCCTCAACTTCAACGCGTTCCTAGAGAAAACCAAGCTGAAAGACGATGGCAGCAACTACACGGACTGGGTCCGGAACCTGGGGATCATCCTCATAGCTGCCAAGAAAGATTATGTCCTACAAGCACCGCTGGTGACGCACCTGTTCTCCCTGCAGAACAAGATGTTATGAACGCTTGGCAGGCGCGTACCGATGACTACTCCCTCGTTCAGTGCGGCATGCTTTACAGCTTAGAGCTGGGGCTCCAAAAACGTTTTGAGAGACACAGAGCATATGAGATGTTCGAAGAGCTGAAAATGGTTTTCCAAGCTCATGCCCGGGTCAAGAGATATCAAGTCTCCGACAAGTTCTTCAGCTATAAGATGGAGGAAAACAGTTCTGTCAGTGAGCACATACTCACTATGTCTGGGTTGCATAACCGCTTGACTCGGCTGGGAGTTAATCTCCCGGATGATGCGGTCATTGACAGAATCCTCCAGTCGCTTCCACCAAGCTACAAGAGCTTTGTGATGAACTTCAATATTCAGGGGATGGAAAAGACCATTCCTGAGGTATTTGCAATGCTGAAATCAGCAGAGGTAGAAGTCAAGAAGGAACATCAAGTGTTGATGGTCAATAAAACCACTAAGTTCAAAAAGGGCAAGGGTAAAAAGAACTTCAAGAAGGACGGCAAGGGAGTTGCCGCGCCCGGTAAGCAAGCTGCCGGGAAGAAGCCAAAGAATGGACCCAAGCCCGAGACTGAGTGCTTTTATTGCAAGGAAAGTGGTCACTGGAAGCGGAACTGCCCCAAATACTTAGCGGACAAGAAGGCCGGCAAAACAAAAGGTATATGTGATATACATGTAATTGATGTGTACCTTACCAGTACTCATAGTAGCTCCTGGGTATTTGATACCAGTGCAGTTGCTCACATTTGTAACTCAAAGCAGGAGCTTCAGAATAAGCGGAGACTGGCGAAGGACGACGTGACGATGCGCGTCGGGAATGGTTCCAAGGTCGATGTGATCGCCGTCGGCACGCTGCCTCTTCATTTACCTTCAGGATTAGCTTTAAACCTTAATAATTGTTATTTAGTGCCAGCTTTGAGCATGAACATTGTATCGGGATCTCGTTTAATTCGAGATGGCTACTCATTTAAATCCGAGAATAATGGTTGTTCTATTTATATGAGAGATATGTTTTATGGTCATGCTCCTATGGTGAATGGTTTATTCTTAATGAATCTCGAGCGTAATGCTACACATATTCATAGTGTGAGTACCAAAAGATGTAAGGTTGATAATGATAGTCCCACATACTTGTGGCACTGCCGCCTTGGTCACATAGTTGTCAAACGCATGAAGAAGCTCCATGCAGATGGACTTTTAGAGTCTCTTGATTATGAATCATTTGACACGTGCGAACCATGCCTCATGGGTAAAATGACCAAGACTCCGTTCTCAGGAACAATGGAGCGAGCAACCAACTTGATGGAAATCATACATACTGATGTGTGCGGTCCAATGAGTGTTGAGGCTCGCGGTGGCTATCGTTATGTTCTCACCCTCACTGATGAATTGAGTAGATATGGGTATATCTACTTAATGAAACACAAGTTTGAGACCTTTGAAAAGTTCAAGGAATTTCAGAGTGAGGTTGAAAATCAACATGACAGAAAAATCAAGTTTTTGCGATCAGATCGTGGAGGAGAATACTTGAGTCACGAATTTGGCACACACTTAAGAAAATGTGGAATAGTTCCACAACTCACGCCGCCTGGAACACCTCAGCGTAACGGTGTGTCCGAACATCGTAATCGCACTCTATTAGATATGGTGCGGTCTATGATGTCTCTTACCGATTTACCGCTATCTTTTTAGGGCTATGCTTTAGAGACTGCCGCATTCACTTTAAATAGGGCTCCGTCGAAATCCGTTGAGACGACATCGTATGAATTGTGGTTTGGGAAGAAACCTAAGCTGTCGTTTCTAAAAGTTTGGGGATGCGATGCTTATGTCAAGAAACTTCAACCTGAAAAGCTCGAACCCAAGTCGGAAAAATGCGTCTTCATAGGATACCCTAAAGAAACTGTTGGGTATACCTTCTACCTCAGATCCGAGGGCAAGATCTTTGTTGCCAAGAATGGATTCTTTCTAGAGAAGGAGTTTCTCTCGAAAGAAGTGAGTGGGAGGAAAGTAGAACTTGATGAAGTATTACCTCTTGAACCGGAAAATGGCGCAACTCAAGAAAATGTTCCTGAGGTGCCTGCACCGACTAGAGAGGAAGTTAATGATGATGATCATGAAACTTCAGATCAAGTTGCTACTGAACTTCGAAGGTCCACAAGGACACATTCCGCACCAAAGTGGTACGGCAACCCTGTACTGGAAATCATGTTGTTAGACAATGGTGAACCTTCGAACTATGAAGAAGCGATGGCGGGCCCGGATTCCGACAAATGGCTAGAAGCCATGAAATCCGAGATAGGATCCATGTATGAAAACGAAGTGTGGACTTTGACTGACTTGCCCGTTGAACAGCGAGCCATAGAAAATAAATGGATTTTTAAGAAGAACAGACGCGGATGGTAATGTGACCATCTATAAAGCTCGACTTGTCGCTAAGGGTTATCGACAAGTTCAAGGGGTTGACTACGATGAGACTTTCTCACCGGTAGCGAAGCTGAAGTCCGTCCGAATCATGTTAGCAATTGCCGCATTCTATGATTATGAGATATGGCAAATGGACGTCAAAACGGCATTCGTTAATGGTTTCCTTAAGGAAGAATTGTATATGATGCAGCCGGAAGTTTTTGTCGATCCTAAGAATGCTGACAAGGTGTGCAAGCTCCAACGCTCGATTTATGGGCTGGTGCAAGCATCTCGGAGTTGGAACATTCGTTTTGATGAGATGATCAAAGCGTTTGGGTTCACGCAGACTTATGGAGAAGCCTGCGTTTACAAGAAAGTGAGTGGGAGCTCTGTAGCATTTCTCATATTATATGTAGATGACATACTTTTGATGGGAAATGATATAGAACTCTTGGACAGCATCAAGGCCTACTTGAATAAGAGTTTTTCAATGAATGACCTTGGAGAAGCTGCTTATATATTAGGCATCATGATCTATAGAGATAGATCAAGATGCCTCATAGGTCTTTCACAAAGCACATACCTTGATAAGATATTGAAGAAGTTCAATATGGATCAGTCTAAGAAGGGGTTCTTTCCTGTGCTACAAGTTGTGAAATTGAGCTCAGCTCAATGTCCGACCACGGCAGAAGATATAGAAGAGATGAGTGTCATCCCCTATGCCTCAGCCATAGGTTCTATTATGTATGCCATACTGTGTACCAGACCTGATGTAAACCTTGCCATAAGTTTGGTAGGAAGGTACCAAAGTAATCCCGGCAAGGAACACTGGACAGCGGTCAAGAATATCCTAAAGTACCTGAAAAGGACTAAGGAAATGTTTCTTGTTTATGGAGGTGGCGAAGAGCTCGTCGTAAAGGGTTACGTCGACGCTAGCTTCGACACAGATCTGGATGACTCTAAGTCACAAACCGGATACGTGTATATTTTGAATGGTGGGGCAGTAAGCTGGTGCAGTTGCAAGCAGAGTGTCGTGGCGGGATCTACATGTGAAGCAGAGTACATGGCAGCCTCGGAGGCAGCACATGAAGCAATTTGGGTGAAGGAGTTCATCACCAACCTCGGAGTCATACCCAATGCGTCGGGGCCGATCAAGCTCTTCTGTGACAACAATGGAGCTATTGCACTCGCCAAGGAGCCCAGGTTTCACAAGAAGACAAGGCACATCAAGCGTCGCTTCAACTCCATTCATGAAAATGTTCAAGATGGAGACATAGATATTTGTAAAGTACATACGGACCTGAATGTAGCAGATCCGTTGACTAAACCTCTCCCTAGAGCAAAACATGATCAACACCAGAATTCCATGGGTGTTCGATTCATCACAATGTAACTAGATTATTGACTCTAGTGCAAGTGGGAGACTGTTGGAAATATGCCCTAGAGGCAATAATAAAAGCATTATTATTATATTTCCTTGTTCATGATAATTGTCTTTATTCATGCTATAATTGTGTTATCCGGAAATCGTAATACATGTGTGAATAACAGACACCAACATGTCCCTAGTAAGCCTCTAGTTGACTAGCTCGTTGATCGACAGATAGTCATGGTTTCCTGACCATGGACATAGGATGTCATTGATAACAAGATCACATCATTAGGAGAATGATGTGATGGACAAGACCCAATCCTAAACATGGCATAAAGATCGTATAGTTCGTTTGCTAGAGTTTTTCCAATGTCAAGTATCTTTTCCTTAGACCATGAGATCGTGTAACTCCCGGATACCGTAGGAGTGCTTTGGGTATACCAAACGTCACAACGTAACTGGGTGACCATAAAGGTAGACTACGGGTATCTCCGAAAGTATCTGTTAGGTTGACACGGATCAAGACTGCGATTTGTCACTCCATATGACGGAGAGGTATCACTGGGCCCACTCGGTAATGCATCATCATTATGAGCTCAAAGTGACCAAGTGTCTGGTCACGGGATCATGCATTACGGTACGAGTAAAGTGACTTGCCGGTAACGAGATTGAATGAGGTATTGGGATACCGACGATCGAATCTCGGGCAAGTAACATACCGATTGACAAAGGGAATTGTATACGGGGTTGCTTGAATCCTCGACATCGTGGTTCATCCGATGAGATCATCGTGGAGTATGTGGGAGCCAACATGGGTATCCAGATCCCGCTGTTGGTTATTGACCGGAGAGTCATCTCGGTCATGTCTACATGTCTCCCGAACCCGTAGGGTCTACACACTTAAGGTTCGGTGACGCTATGGTTGTAGGGATATGTATATGCAGTAACCCGAATGTTGTTCGGAGTCCCGGATGAGATCCCGGACGTCACAAGGAGTTCCGGAATGGTCCAGAGGTAAAGAATTATATATAGGAAGTGCTGTTTCGGCCATCGGGACAAGTTTCGGGGTTATCGGTATTGTACCGGGACCACCGGAAGGGTCCCGGGGGCCCACCGGGTGGGGCCACCTGCCCCGGGGGGCCACATGGGCTGTAGGGGGTGCGCCTTGGCCTACATGGGCCAAGGGCAACAGCCCCAAGAGGCCCATGCGCCTAGGGTTTTAAGAGGGAAGAGTCCCACAAGGGGAAGGCACCCCCTAGGTGCCTTGGCGGGGAGGGAAACCTCCCTTGGCCGCCGCCCCCCTAGGAGATTGGATCTCCTAGGGCCGGCGCCCCCCTTGGCCCTCCTATATATAGTGGGGGAAGGAGGGCTTTTCATCCAAGCCTTTGGTTGCCTCCTTCTCCCTCTCCAACACCCCTCCTCCTCCATAGTGCTTGGCGAAGCCCTGACGGAGTACTGCGGCTCCATCACCACCACGCCGTCGTGCTACTGCTGGAGCCATCTTCCTCAACCTCTCCTTTCCCCTTGCTGGATCAATAAGGAGGAGACGTCATCTACTCCGTATGTGTGTTGAACACGGAGGTGCCGTTCGTTCGGCGCTGGGTCATCGGTGATTTGGATCACGTCGTGTATGACTACCTCATCCCCGTTCTTTGAACGCTTCTGCTCGCGATCTACAAAGGTATGTAGATGCATCCGATCACTCGTTGCTAGATGAACTCATAGATGGATCTTGGTGAAACCGTAGGAAAATTTTTGTTTTCTGCAACGTTCCCCAACAGGTACGGTAAGTAAACCGACTCCAAAACAGTTCTAATGGCAATTTTTCTCTGTTTTGGAATATATAGAAAAATAGAAAAGTAAGAAGCAGTCCGGGAAGGACAGGAGGGCTCCACGAGGGTGGAGGGCGCGCCCTACCCCCCTGGGCGCGCCCCCTGCCTCGTGGGCACCTCGTGTGCTCTCCGGACTCTGTTTTCTTGCACGATACGTATTTTGGTCGGTAAAAATTCATTATATAATTTCCCGAAGGTTTTGACTCCTGTATCATGCAATTTTCCTATGTTCTTGTTTCGAGCTATTTTCTGTCAGTGTTGTCAAGTTCAGGCATCATGTCGTCCCCCTCCTCCAACAATGGTGACAATGATGCTTGGCTAATGAAGATAGAGCTAAAAGGGAAGAACCCATGGAGATCCACAAGGATGAAGGGATCAAGAAGGCCACACAGGATCAAGCTCCTGAAGACAACCTTCAACTTGATCACAATCTTCTTACCCCAACTGAGATCGAAGCTTTCAACATGATTGAGTTAGCTCGTATACAAAACAAGTATCTCACACACGTGAAAATATTTTGTTGAAGGAGCATATCATTGCACTCAAGGGCATTATCCACAAGTTGGAGGACCTCTTATGCTCGATGTGCGACTATCCATCATCACCTCCACCTTCTTCACCAGCAAAGGAGACATAATCACATGGGTATGGGCACTCCCCTTGGCAACTGCCAAGCTTGGGGGAGGTGCCCCGGTATCGTATCACCATCACACTCCTATCTTTACCGTTTTTCTTAGTTCGATCCTTTTAGTAGTATCTTGATCTAGTAGAATAAAGTTTTTGGTATGATCTAGTTTTGAGTTTTGCTTTATGATTCCTTTATGTAATCAAGTCCGTGAGCTATATAATAAAGATTAGTGTTGATTCAAGGGCTTCATTATCTTGCTATGATCTTGAGTGAATAAAAGAAAAGAGAAAAGAATAAAAAGAAACAAAGAGATCATATTGATCTTATGGAGAGTAATGACTTCACATAGAAAGAGTATGATGATTAAAAATTGTTGAGAGTTGACAAACATAGCTTTGGTCATCGTTGCAATTAATAGGAAGTAATAAAGAAAGAGAGGTTTCACATATAAATATACTATCTTGGACATCTTTTATGATTGGGAGCACTCATTAAAATATGGCATGCTAAAGAGTTGATGTTGGACAAGGAAGACAATGTAATGGGTTATGTTTCCTTATATCTAAGATAAAGTATATTGTCATGGATCATCCAACATGTTGAGCTTGTCCTTCCCCCTCATGCTAGCCAAATTCCTTGCACCAAGTAGAGATACTACTTGTGCTTCCAAATTCCCTTAAACCCAGTTTTGCCATGAGAGTCCACCATATCTACCTATGGATTGAGTAAGATCCTTCAAGTAAGTTGTCATCAGTGCAAGCAATAAAAATTGCTCTCTAGATATGTATGATTGATTAGTGTGGAGGAAATAAGATTTATACGATCTTGTGATGTGGAAGAAATAAAAGCGACGGACTGCATAATAAAGGTTCATATCACAAGTGGCAATATAAAGTGACGTTCTTTCGCATTATGATTTTGTGCATCCAACCATAAAAGCGCATGGCAACCTCTACTTCCCTCTGCGAAGGGCCTATCTTTTATTATTATCTTTTACCTTATGCAAGAGTCATGGTGATCTTCACCTTTCCTTTTTACATTTTATCCTTTGGCAAGCACAGTGTGTTGGAAAGATCTTGATAGATATATCTAATTGGATGTATGTTAGCATAAGCTATTATTGTTGACATTACCCTTGAGGTAAAAGGTTGGGAGGCGAAACTATAAGCCCCTATCTTTCTCTGTGTCCGATTAAAACTCTGTAACCACAAGTATTGCATGAGTGTTAGCAATTATGAAAGACTAAATGATAGTTGAGTATGTGGACCTACTGAAAAGCTCTGACATAGACCTTTCTGATGTTATGATAAATGCAATTGCTTCAATGACTGAGATTATAGTTTGTTAGTTCTCAATAAAGTTTCTGATTCATACTTTGCATTGTGGATAGATTATTACTTGAGCATAAGAAATCATATGACAATATCCATATATATTGTTGTTATAAGAATGATCATGATGCCCTCATGTCCGTATTTTATTTTATTGACACCTCTACCTCTAAACATGTGGACATATTTATCATTATCGGCTTCCGCTTGAGGACAAGCGAGGTCTAAGCTTGGGGGAGTTCATACGTCCATTTTGCATCATGCTTTTATATCGATATTTATTGCAGTATGGGCTGTTATTACACATTATGTCACAATACTTATGCCTATTCTCTCTTATTTTACAAGGTTTACAAAAGGAGGGAGAGTGCCAGCAGCTGGAATTTTGGGCTGGAAAAGGAGCAAATATTAGAGACCTATTCTGCACAACTCCAAAAGTCCTGAAACTCCACGAAAGTTATTTTTGGAAATAATAAAAAATACTGAGTGGAAGAAATACCAGAGGGGGCCCACACCCTGGCCACGAGGGTGGGGGGCGCCCTACCCCCCTAGGCGTGCCCTCCTGCCTTATGGGCCCCCTGGTGGCCCTCCGGTGTCCATCTTCTACTATATGAAGTCTTTCGTCCGAAGAAAAATCAGAAGCAAGCTTTCGGGACGAGACTCCGCCGCCACGAGGCGGAACCTTGGCGGAACCAATCTAGGGCTCTGGCGGAGCTGTTCTGCCAGCGACACTTCCCTCCGGGAGGGGGAAATCATCGCCATCATCATCACCAACGCTCCTCTCATCGGGAGGGGGCCAATCTCCATCAACATCTTCACCAGCACCATCTCATCTCAAACCCTAGTTCATCTCTTGTATCCAATTCTCATCTCTAAGTCTGGGATTGGTACCTGTAGGTTGCTAGTAGTGTTGATTACTCCTTGTAGTTGATGCTAGTTGGTTTATTTGGTGGAAGATCATATGTTCGGATCCTATATGCATATTAATATCCCTCTGATTATGAACATGAATATGCTTTGTGAGTAGTTACGTTTGTTTCTGAGGACATGGGAGAAGTCTTGCTATTAGTAGTCATGTGAATTTGGTATTCGTTCGATATTTTGATGAGATGTATGTTGTCTTTCCTCTAGTGGTGTTATGTGAACGTCGACTACATGACACTTCACCATTATTTGGGCCTAGAGGAAGGCATTGGGAAGCTATAAGTAGATGATGGGTTGCTAGAGTGACAAAAGCTTAAACCCTAGTTTATGCGTTGCTTCGTAAGGGGCTAATTTGGATCCATATGTTTCATGCTATGGTTAGGTTTACCTTAATACTTCTTTTGTAGTTGCGGATGCTTGCAATAGGGGTTAATCATAAGTGGGATGCTTGTCCAAGTAAGGACAGCACCCAAGCACCGGTCCACCCACATATCAAATTATCAAAGTAACGAACGCGAATCATATGAACATGATGAAAACTAGCTTGACGATAATTCCCATGTGTCCTCGGGAGCGCTTTTCTCTATATAAGAGTTTGTCCAGGCTTGTCCTTTTCTACAAAAAGGATTGGCCCATCTTGCTGCACTTTATTTAATTTTGTTACTTGTTGCTCGTTACAATTTATCCTATCACAAAACTATCTGATACCTATAATTTCAGTGCTTGCAGAGAATACCTCGTTGAAAACCGCTTATCATTTCCTTCTGCTCCTCGTTGGGTTCGACAATCTTACTTATCGAAAGGAAATGATAGATCCCCTATACTTGTGGGTCATCATAATGCTTCTAATTAGGGTATATTGCATCTGCTTAGTTTACACATTATACGTGTGAATATGACATGCCTTCCTATTTTTGGTACACACTACATCTATGTGTTAACCTTGTTCTTACATGAAACTACCTCTCTTCTGTATCCTGCATCAATCACTTACAATGAGTCACCTTTATTCGTTGCATATTGCATATTATTTCTAGCTTGTTGCCATGTATTGCTTCTAATTTGGTCAAATACATTTGTTAGGGCGCCCTTTTAATTTGGCAGAGTGATATTGGTTTCATCTTCCATATGGTTTCTAGCTTGCATTAATTCTAACAAGTTCAAGCACCTTGTGCTTAGTTTACACTTTATACATCATACATGTCAATATGTCACGCCGTCCTATTTTTCATACATATTCCATCCTCCTATCATGCGGCTGCCTTACATGAAAGGAGTGTTCGTCAGTATCATGCATCAATGAGTTTTGAAGAGCAAATTTTATTCCTTTTTCTTGTGGGTTTGACTTGACAAGGCAAAATCAAGAAAGAGTAAGGAAGGCGATGATGGTGGTCCTCTGCAGCAATGTAAATGGAGCATCTGTACCGATTCTCCTTGTACTGATAGTGCATTACAAGGTCCAAGTCTCCGCTCCCCTACTCCACCATCCAAGGTGCTTGCTCTAACTTGGCAGTGTGATATCGGGTTGCATGTTGCATATGGTGTCTAGCTTGTATTGCTCCTAATTAGTGTAAACTACATCTTCTTAGCTTACACATGATACGTGTGAATATAACACGCTTTCCTGTTTTTGGTACATACTATATCTATCTATCACACCATGTTCTTACATGAAACTACTCTTCTTGTGTATCCTGCATCAGTCACTTATGATGGAACACCTTTAAGTTGGCAGTGTGACATTGATTTACATCTTGAATATGATTTCTAGCATGTATTGCTTCTAGTTTGATGAACGCCACCTATGACGAGACAGTTTTAACTTGGCAGAGTGATATTGATTGCACCTTTCATATGGTGTCTAGTTTGCAGTGCTTCTAATTTGTTGAATTGCCTTTTGCTTAGTTACCACATCATAGATGTGAATATATCAAGCCGTCCATTTTTTTGTACATATTCCATCCTCGTATCATGAGTTTGCCTTTCATCAGAGTAGTGTTTGTCAGTATCATGCATGAATGAGTTCTGAAGAGCGAATTATATTCCTTTTTCTTGTCGGTTTGACCTCACAATGCAAAATCAATAAAGCTGAAGGAAATTGGCAAGTGGATGATGGTGGTCCTTCCGACCAACTAAAACGAAGGTTCTCTACAGATTCTACTCTGCCATCCTCCCAACAAAATTCGCAAGACAACGCAAGGCTAGACAGTCAATGTAGCTGTGTAGATGATGAGCACATCTCCCCTACTCCACCATCACAGGTGCTTGCTCTAGGTTGACACTATTATATGTGGTTGCATGCTGCGTATGATGTCTAGCTTGTATTGCTTCTAACTTTGATGAATTGCATCTGCTTACTTTACACATAATGCCTGTGAATATGAAACGTGTTCCTATTTCTAGAACATACGTGTACATGATGAGCACATCTCCCCTACTCCACCATCATAGGTGCTTGCTCTAACTTGGCACTATTATATGTGGTTGCATGTTGCATATGATGTCTAGCTTGTATTGCTTCTAACTTTGTTGAATTGCATCTGCTTACTTTACACATAATGCCTGTGAAAATGGCACGTGTTCCTGTTTCTAGAACATACGTGTACATGATGAGCACATCTTCCCTACTCCACCATCACAGGTGCTTGCTCTAACTTGGAACTGTTATATGTGGTTGTGTTTTCCATATGATGTCTAGTTTTTATTGCTTCTGATTATGTTGAATTGCATCTGCATAGCTTACAACTTATACCTGCAACGATCACTTACCCATAAGAAACATTTAACTTGGGACTGTGATATAGGTTGCATCTTGCATTGTCTTCTAGCTTGTACTGCTTCTAATTTCTTGAAATGGCACTTACGACAAGACACTTTTTACCTGATAGAGTGATATTGGTTGCATGTTCATATGGTGCCTAGCTTTCATTTATTCTAATTTTGCTAAAATGCCTTCCGCTTACTGTTTTTTCATACATATTCCATCCTCCTATAGTACGTGTGAATATGAAACGCTGTCTTTTTTGTATATATTCCATCCTCCTATCCTGCTCTTGCCTTACATCAAAGTAGTGTTCGTCTATATCATGCATCAACCAGTTATGTAGAGCTAATTTTATTCATCTTCTTGTGGTTTTTACTTCATAAGGCAATATCAGACAATAGGAAGGAAAAGAGTAAGTTAGGGGATGTTGGTGGTCCTCCGCACCGACGCAAACAGAGAATCTCTAGATTTTCCACTGCTACTGCTAATGAAGTTGAAGTCCCAAGTCTACATGATGAGTTCATATCCCTTACTCCACCATCACAGGTGCTTGCTCTAAGTTGATAGTGTGATAATTGGTTTCATGTTGCATATGTTGTCTAGCCTGTATTTCTTCTATTTTGATTAAATTGCACATGCTAAGTTCATATGTTATACATGTGCATATGACATGGCGTTCTGTGTCTAGAATACACTGCATCTATCTATCATACCATGTTCTTACATCAAAGTACTGCTGTTGTGTATCCCGCATCAGTCACTCATGATTGGATACTTTTAACATGGTAGTTTGATAGTAGTTGCATCTTGCATTGATTTCTATGTTGTACTGCTTCTAATTTTTTGAATTGCCACTTATGACAAGACACTTTTAACTTGGCAGAGTAATATTGGTTGCATCTTTCATATGGTGTCTAGCTTGCATTACTTCCATTTTCTTGAAAATCCTTCTGCTTAGTTTACACATTGTAGCTGTGAATATGTCATGCCGTCATGTTTTTCTTACATATATTCCGTCCTCATACGGTTGTCTTACATCAAAGTATTGCTTGTCTGTATCATGCATCAATGAGTTTTGAAGAGCGATTTTATTCTTTTGTGTTGTGGGTACGTCTTGACATGGCAAAGTCAAAAAAGAGCAAGGAAATAATATAGTAGGGAGTGGTGTTACTCGTCGGGTGAAACGGAAAGGGATCTGCCGTCCAGATTCTGCTGGTACTTCTAGTGCAGTAGAAGGTCCAAGTCCACCGGCTAAATCTACAAACACGGTATCACCTGCTCCACCAGTTGCAGCATCCGCTTCAACTGTACCAGCATCTCAATGAGTTACTCGTTCGTTTTCTCCGGAACTGGCCAGTTCCCAAGTTGCCTTCACACCTAACACTACTTCTGAAGCACTGCTGACACAATAGGACTTGGCAAGATCAGATGAACCTCATGAGCATCAACACCAAGACGGTACCTGACCGAGTCAAGTTGCAGTTGCATGCTCCTTTATATGTACTCTCACAGTTTGATGTACACTAACACTTTCCATATTCGTTGTTGAACTAGCACCATGACGCAAGCGGAAACAGACATCAGGGATAATGCTTGACAGATTAACAAAATCTAAAGGAGGAAGAATGGAGATCCATTTTGAGGCAGGTTTAAAAATGTCACGTGATGCTACAGAGTAAGCCAAGTTAGTATCAGAGGTAGTCGTTGCCGTTAGGTGTCATGCACGTATCCTCCCAACGTGGATCCAGTACAGGAATGAGAAAGACAATACCCAGTTTAACACCTTCCTTGATCATTTATCCGTAAGTAATGTTATTCATTGCAATTAGTAATATTGTCTTGCTCTGTCCCATACTTTCTAGCTTCCTCCTAATAAGACTCACATTCTTTTTTCAACAGATGAGGTTCAAGTTGGATCCGAAAGATGATGCAACTAAACAAGCATGCACTCATGTTTTTCAGTCTGCTCTACGACAGTATCGGTACCACCTTAGAAAATCTCACTTTGAAGGCAAGGCTAACAATGAAATCGCCCAAACATCTCTAGTGGAATATATTACAGATGAAGACTGGACAGCCCTCGTTAAACACTGGTCTGATCCAAAGTATCGGGTAGGCTATATGTATTTGATCAGACCACATATTGAACTTGTATTTATGTATGTGCCTTACAAGTGTATCTTCTTCTAGGCTAACTATTTGAAGAACAAGACCAACCATTCTAAAGTGAAATTCCAACAGACAACGGGATCTCATAGCTATATTGCACACTGCGAGGCTCTTGTAAATAGCTGCTACCTCCTTCTTTTTTCTGTGCCATATTATCGTATCTATATTGACTTGTTCCAAATACAGAGGAAAGCCTGTGCGGACCAAAAAGAACCTGAACCGAATGTAGTGCAATCTTCAAGGATTGCCACACCAGCAAGATGAAGGGCATGAGCACGCCAGTTCAAGCCGCTGTTGTAAGTCCTTACTCCTCCTGCCTTTGAACTGATTGGTACTGTGATGTGTTCATTTAACTACTTGGTTTGCAGCCAATGTCAGTTACTCTGTTCACTTTTATACACATTTGTCTTAACGTATCATTTCACCTTACATGGTTTAAAAGAGATGAAGGATATTCTTTTGGTCTTGATCTGTATTCTAGTTGTTATGTTCACGTGCGCACACAATGATAAAATAGCCTGTTTGTTTTATATCTGTTTTTCCCATGATATGAATGATGTCATACTATGTTCATCCTACTTTAAACCATGTCTCTTTATCCTTATATGTCAACGAATGTGAGGAAATAGACAATACAGTAGGCATGCTACATGGACATATGTTCCGAAAGTGATTTTATTATGTAGTTGGCACTACAATACATGCTAATGTATTACAGTAGTTCACCAAAATAAGTTATGTATAAATGTGTAACCTACTTTGTTAGTTTTTGTCTCATTAGTAACTTATATGGTACACTAATCTACAAGTTCAAACTTTCAGGAAGCTATGGAACAAATGATTGAACAGCCACAACCACCTGAACGTGACGATGCTACCATAGGCACAATGTCACCTCTTGCTACAGTGCGTCAGTATCTCTCCACTAACAGTGCAGAAAGCACCTTCCTGCATAATTCTGGGTTGGTTGTCAAGGTAACCTCATCCAAATCACCTACTGAACAAAATTTTACTGCTAGACAGAGTGATATATCTCTGCTCCAGACACAAGTCCAATCCCTAATGGACGTTGTTTTGGAAACAAGAATCATGGTTGACAAATGTCGTCAAGATATGAATGGTTTTGAAACCAGACTATCAAACATTCGCTTCGTTGTTCAAGAGCAATGGCGGAAAAAAGGTGAAGACCGTGCTGCTCCATCAGATTCTACAGCCTAAAACATTAGCACTCAGGTCAAATGATATGTGCTTCTATACATCTGATGGTGCTTTTATCTGAAAAGGACTGTAAAGTTTATGCCAACTGGCCTTTTGTTGTATGGTCGGAATTTATTTTTTTGTGATACAGCATTTATGATGCTCCCAAAGGCTACAATAATTACGATGCTATTTTTGTTTAGTGTAGGTTTATCTTAGTAATGTATTCGGCCGAAAGCTTCGTAGGAGCCCAACATGCCAACATTCGTTGGGCCCATTCCAATTGGGCTAAAAACGATTATGGGCCGAAATTTGCATGTAGCCCACTAAAAATATCTAGGCCTAAATCAGCATAAGATTTCATATTTTTCTGGTAGGCCTGTGCCCATAGTGGGCCTTTAACAGGCCTAAACATAATTTGGGCCCTCAATAACAATAGGCCGTTTACAGGTGTAAATATCTCGACCCCATTAAAAACATGGGCCTTTAAAAGACCGAAAGTGAGATTGGGCCTTGATTGTGCCAAATAACCGACTAGTCTTAGCAGGCCGAAATGGTGGCCCATTTACGATGCGGATCTTTCACAGGCCGAAATTCGGACGGGCGGTAAATGCGCCGACCTAATACACGGGCCTTTAACAGGCCGGAAGTTCGGTCGGGCTAGATTATCGTCATTTTTATATGGGTCGTTAATGGGTCCGATGTGACGTTGGGCCACATATGGCCCATGGATTTCGTCCGACGTTAACAGGCCGAAAATCACAACAGGCTGAAAGTGGCCCAAATCTATAGTGGGCCTCTAACAGGCCGAATGTCAGACATGGCCGAATATGACCCAAATCCTTCACGGTCATTTATGGGCCAAAAGTTTCAATGGCCCATAAATGGGCCCAAATGAAGCAGGACCTTTAACAGGCCGGAAATACACCGGGCCGTAATTCGGCCCATATACTTAGCGGACTGTTAACAGGCCAGAAGTGACCATTGGCCGCGATGATGACGAGTTTAGGACAGGCCGTTGACGGGCCGATTTGACACTAGTTGTACAGGACTTAACTGAGAATGTTGGGCCTTTAGCTGGGCTGGCCCATTATGGTTTGCAAAATCTTGTGGGCCTTTAGCTAGGCCGGTCCATTATGGCCCGCAAAATCTCGTGGGCCTTTAACTGGGCTGGCCCATTATGATACGCAAAATCTCGTGGGCCTTTTGATGGGCCGGCCCATTATGGACCGCAAAATCTTGTGGGCCTTTAGTTGGGCCGGCCCATTTAAACTTTATGGGCCACTTTTGGGCCGGTCCATGTGCCAACATATCATAGGCGCATCTCGCCCATTGGATGAGTGACACATGTGCCAACGCGGAGCTGACACGTGTTTCCGTCAGCCAATCAGAATTTTACACGTGGAAAATCCCATTGGTCCGGGCTATTAACGGGTTATCAGATCCAAAACCGGACCCGATAGCTTAACGACATTCCGTTACGGTGGATGCCATGTGTCGGTCACCCTTGACGAAAGCACTTCTGTGACGCACGAGTTATCGTCATGGAAGTGGACACTTCCGTGATGATAATTTTGGTAATGTCATGGAACACTTCTATGACAGCACATGTATGACTATCTTGATTCTGTCATAAATTTGTCATGGATGTACATGCATGACAGAAAACATGACCTACTGTGACAAACACGTATCATCACGGAAGTGTATTTTTTGTAATGGATATAGGTTTTTGTAATCTGAAAATATAAAAACAGCAAGGTAACTAATGATAAAAGTGAGCGTAAACGGTATTGCAATGCTAGGAAACAAGGCCTAGGGTTGATACTTTCACTAGTGCAAGTTCTCTCAACAATAATAACATAATTGGATCATATAAAAATCCCTCAACATGCAACAAAGAGTCACTCCAAAGTCACTAATAGTGGAGAACAAACGAAGAGATTATTGTAGGGTACGAAACCACCTCAGAGTTATCCTTTCTCATCGATCTATTCAAGGGTCCGTAGTAAAATAACACGAAGCTATTCTTTCTGTTCGATCTATCCTAGAGCTCGTACTAGAATAACACCTTAAGACACAAATCAACCAAAATCCTAATGTCACCTAGATACTCCAATGTCACCTCAAGTATCCGTCGGTATGATTATACGATATGCATCACACAATCTCAGATTCATCTATTCAACCAACACAAAGAACTTCAAAGAGTGCCCCAAAGTTTCTACCGGAGAGTTAAGACGAAAACGTGTGCCAACCCCTATGCATAGATGCCCAAGGTCATGGAACCCGCAAGTTGATCACCAAAACATATACATCAAGTGGATCAAGAGAATACCCCATTGTCACCACGGGTATCCCACGCAAGACATGCAACAAGTGTTCTCAAATCCTTAAAGACTCAATCCAATAAGATAACTTCGAAGGGAAAACTCAATCCATTACAAGAGAATAGAGGTACATCAAGATCGTGCCAAATCAAGAACACGAGAGAGAGAGAGAGAGATCAAACACATAGCTACTAGTACATACCCTCAGCCCCGAGGGTGAACTACTCCCTCCTCGTCATGGAGAGCGTCGGGATGATGAAGATGGCCACCGGTGAGGGATCCCCCTTCGGCAGGGTGCCGGAACAAGGTCCCGATTGGTTTTTGGTGGCTAGAGAGGCTTGCGGCGGCGGAACTCCTGATCTATGTTTTTTTCTGGAGGTTTGGGTATTTATAGGAGAGGTTGGCGTCGAGAACAAGTCACGGGGCCCCACGGGAAGTCCGCGAGGCAGGGGGCACGCCCTCCACCCTCATGGGGCCCACGGGACTCCCCTCCGGTAACTCTTTGTTCCAGTATTTTTTATATTTTCCAGAAAAAATCTCCCTTTATTTTCAGCGCATTCCGAGAACTTCTATTTCTACACAAAAACAACACCATGGTAGTTCTGCTGAAAAAAGCGTCAGCCCGGGTTAGTTCTAACCAAATCATACCAAAATCATGTAGAAATATTATAAAGATGGCATGAATACATAAAAAATTATAGATACGTTGGAGACGTATCAGCATCCCCAAGCTTAATTCTTGCTCGTCCTCGAGTAGGTAAATGATAAAAACAGAATTTTTGATGTGGAATACTACCTAGCATATTTATCAATGTAATTTTGTTTATTGTGGCATGAATGTTTAGATCCAAAAGATTCAAGACAAAAGTTTAATACTGACATAAAGACAATAATACTTCAAGCATACTAACCAAGCAATTATGTCTTCTCAAAATAACATAGCCAAAGAAAGTTTATCCCTACAAAATCATGTAGTTTGGCCATGCTTCATTTTAGTCACACAAAATGCTCCCATCATGCACAACCCCGATGACGAGACAAGCAATTGTTTCATACTTTAGCATTCTCAAACTTTTTCAACTTTCACGCAATATATGAGCGCCAGCCATGGACATAGCACTATAGGTGGAACAGAGTATGATGATGGAGGTTGTATGGAGAAGACAAAAAGGGAGAAAGTCTCACATCAACGCGGCTAATCAACGGGCTATGGAGATGCCCATCAATTGATGTCAATGCGAGGAGTAGGGATTGCCATGCAACGGATGCACTAGAGCTATAAATATATGAAATCTCAACAAAAGAAACTAAGTGGGTGTGCATCCAACTCGCTTGCTCACGAAGACCTAGGGCATTTTGAGGAAGCCCATTGTTGGAATATACAAGCCAAGTTCTATAATGAAAATTCCCACTAGTATATGAAAGTGACAAAATAAGAGACTCTCTATCATGAAGATCATGGTGCAACTTTGAAGCACAAGTGTGGAAAAATGATAGTAACATTGCCCCTTCTCTCTTTTTCTCTCATTTTTTTTGTTTGGGCCTTCTCCCCCTTTTTTATGGCCTCTTTTTTTCGTCCGGAGTCTCATCCCGACTTGTGGGGGAATCATAGTCTCCATCATCCTTCATCACATGGGACAATGCTCTAATAATGAAGATCATCACAGTTTTATTTACTTACAACTCAAGAATTACAACTCGATACTTAGAACAAAATATGACTCTATGTAAATGCCTCCGGCGGTGTACCGGGATATGCAATGAATCAAGACTTACATGTATAAAAAATTATGAACGGTGGATTTGCCACAAATACGATGTCAACCACATGATCATGCAAGGCAATACGACAATGATGAAGCGTGTCATAATAAACGGAACAGTGGAAAGTTGCATGGCAATATATCTCGGAATGGCTATGGAAATGTCATAATAGGTAGGTATGGTGGCTGTTTTGAGGAAGATATAAGGAGGCTTATGTGTGTTAGAGCGTATCATATCACGGGGTTTGGATGCACCGGCGAAGTTTGCACCAACTCTCGAGGTGAGAAAGGGCAATGCACGGTACCGAAGAGGCTAGCAATGATGGAAGGGTAAGAGTGTGTATAATCCATGGACTCAACATTAGTCATAAAGAACTCACATACTTATTGCAAAAATCTACAAGTCATCAAAGCCAAGCACTACGTGCATGCTCCTAGGGGGATAGATTGGTAGGAAAAGACCATTGCTCGTCGCCGACCGCCACTCATAAGGAAGGCAATCAAAGAAACACCTCATGCTTCAAATTTGTCACACAACGGTTACCATATGTCCATGCTATGGGACTTGCAAACCTCAACACAAGTATTTCTCAAATTCACAATTACTCAACTAGCACGACTCTAATATCACCATCTTCATATCTCAAAACAATTATCAAGTATCAAACTTCTCATAGTATTCAATGCACTTTATATGAAAGTTTTTGTTATACCCATCTTGAACGGCCATCATATTAGGACTAATTTTATAACCAACGCAAATTACCATGCTGTTCTAAAAGACTCTCAAAATAATATAAGTGAAGCATGAGAGATCAATCACTACTGGAAACAGGGAATTTGCCATCAGCCAGCTCTTTGCCATCTACCAGCTGATGGCAAAGAACGTCTTTGCCATCTGCTTATAAAAAACAGATGGCAAAGAACTGACAGACGGCAAAGAACATGGTTGCCATCAGCCAATTCTTTGCCATCTGCTAGTGGATGGCAAATAATCTTTGCCATCTGCCAGCAGATGGCAAAGAGGTTGGCAAATCATGTGGCCGTTAAGAGTGTAACGGCGTACCAACCCCACCTCTTTGCCATCTGTCAGCAGACGGCAAAAATTCTTTGCCATCTGCTAGCACATGGCAAAGAGATGGGGTTATTTTTTTCCAGGTAAAAAACACTATGGGGTTATTTTTGTTCTCATTCGTTGAAATGTTTGTGTCATGGATTGATGACATGGCATCCATCCATCCATCCATCCCATTTATCTAAACAAAAAAGAGAAAGAAAGAAAAAGAACCCCCACCCTCCGGGCAGCCCAACCACCCAAACCCTGTCCCATCCCACTCCATCGTCGCCGCCCCCAGATGCAATCTCGCCGCCACTCCATCCTCTCCAGCTCGCGCACGCTCGCCGCCGCCACGTCCGCCGCTGCGGCCGCACTCAGGGCGCAACGGCCTCCTCCCCGCTCGCCGCCCTCCTCGCCCCTTCCATTGCCGCCTCCTCATTCTACTCCGACGATGACGGCGGGATAGTCCAGCGGGGCCCGGTGCGGGCCTCGTCCGTCCCGACCCCTGCCATCGCCCCAGCCAGGGCCACCTCTGCGCTTGTCCACACAGACGAGCGGGGCTCCCTCTTTGCGCGACTCCCTGTTCATTCTCAAGGAGGACAGAACCAGGCCTGTTGTGTGACAACACAATTGGAGAAGTAAAGGTGAAGTTACTGACCATTTGCTACAGAATTTTTGAAATAAGGTGCAAAAGTAAGTTCATGATCCAGATTAGTTGATCCAGTATGTGTGTTTGTGATATGAAACTGGAGATGATAGATAAGTCTTTTCACCGTAAACTGTATTTGGTGCTCTTTGCCTCTTTGGTTGCACTAGAGCAAACTGAACGATTGTTGCCACGGGGCTGCGGGCATGTGCTTGTAGGCAGTGTGTATGCTGATGCTCACATGCTCTGTTTTCCCATGATATAGGACCTCTCTATTCCTTAAACTGACATACATTTGTTTATTGGGTCATGCTACGAAATAAAGCTTTTCAGAATGAACATGATCAAGGAGATATAACCAATCACCTTAAATTCAAATGTGTTCTTGTAAGCTGAGGCTTCATAGTATTAGTTGGAATATTGACCAGTGGGTGAGAGTAGCTGCAGGTTATTCATGGAATGGCAGGTGAGTGCACAGCTGCTAGTTACATACATCTCTTTGAGGTCATTGTCTGCAGTCTTACCTTATTGAGATCATCGTTTACCAGTGGGTGATGATTGGCAGAATATTGTCTTACCTTATTTCAGTAGCTGAATGTAATTATCAGGATTGTACTCTACTTTCTAGCTGAATGCAATTAACATGAATTGATACGAGCTATGTAAAAAAATGCAGAATATTGCTGATCTGCTTATCAGCATCTCCATCATCTGCATTGTCAGCTGGACAGGAACTCTTCCGTTGTGAATATGATAGCAATATTCTGCCAAGGGATGAGTTACATTCGAAAAACACCGATTCACTAGGGTTTGGGCTACCGCGTAGCTGGTGTGGCTCCAGCGTTGCTCCGGTGAGTCAGATCCCCTCTCTTCCCTTGCCACATCCCTCCTTCCTTATCTTCTTTACCACGTCCCCTCTAACTCTCTGATCCGTCGTCGCTCGAGCACCGGGATGCCATGGACAGGATGGCCACTTCCTCCCCTGCCCGGACGCCATGGAGTGGCTAGATCTGGCCATGGACGACGACGCCCAGTGACAAGGGACGGCCTGGCCTGCCACCCTGAAGCCATAGCAAGGCCGATGAACAAGGAGGAGACCACCATCGGAGGGGAGCTAGGAGGGGTCTGAAGCGGTCGTCTCTTTTGAGTGCAAAGACGGGTCTGCGGTGGATGCTGGGTTGCAGCTCAGGTCGATGGTGCGGCCATGGACACCACCTCCTCAACCTCGACAACCAATGCGTCGGCAGGGGAGCAACTAATTCCTGAACCTTTGCTTCTCCTCTTTTAATTCGAAGTTCTTAGTTTAGTTCCAGATTTCTATGCATGCAACCTTATTATGATTAATTAGGTTAGTTTAGTTCCAGATTTCTGAAATCTACTCTACTTACTATTCAGGGTTGATTGCAAATTAGTTCGGGTACATCTGTAGTGGAGTAGAGTGTGGGGTGCCAAGAAGCAAACAAGATTTATCTCTTTCAATTCAGTTAATTTGCTTACTGAAATTAGGTTGCTGCCTCGATACAGTATTGTACAGTGGCTCTGCCCCAACTCTGTTGTACTGAACCTTATAGATTCAGCGTTAGTTTTTAGCTGTCATCTATCTCTTTAAATTGAGTTAATTTGCTTGCTGAAATTAGGTTGATGCCTTGTGTACTATTTTTCTTGATATGTTTGATGTTCATCGATCGTCCAGATTTACTAGCACACCAGATAGAATTTGGGACTGATGCCATTCAATAGATTTTCTAGACATTTTATTGTGTCTCATGCTGAAAAAGAAAATGCACAATGAGCTTGTTTGACCTTTTTGATGCTTAGAGTATACTTGATCAGGGGGCAGTGTTATTTCCTGTGATCTTTCATGTCATTTGCTAGTGTGATGCTTCAAGATGACAAATTTAAAAACCTAAACTATTGTAAATAAGCGTTCTGCATCTTGAGCATTTAAATGTGAGCACTTAACCATTGTACAGCTTTTGCATATTTTGTTTTGTATTTCTTTTATAAATGATGATAGTCTACGCAAGATGTACACATGTTAATTTTTGTCGACTTGAATCTGTTATGCCCTTGATTTTTTTTACTTAGCTTAACCCAGAACAACAACATCCTTGATATTTACTGATCCCCACCTCGCTCTTTGCACTCGCAGACTTGAAGGCATCTATCGTCCCAGCTTTCAGAATGGAGAAACTAGTGAGTTTCATATATGATCTGAATGAAATGTTTAGGACTTGCGGCAGTGGACTTTGCTACTGGTGCGATCTATTTCTTGTTTTTGTCTACTAATCATCAGTTACTAGAATTTACCTTCTGCCTGCTACTGCTTGTTTCTTGACGCCACTAGTTTATACTGAAATGTGGAGACTTTACACCTTGCAAGATCATTCGGTGGTGGTGACCCATATGATGGCGATTCGCTCCGGCCATTCCAGTTTTGGCGGTGGTGGTGCTGCTGCTCCTATGATGGTAGACTCGTCTGATTCCCCTAGCCGCATCCATGGTGATGAAGCTCGGCCTAGGCTAGAACCCCCTCCGGTGAGCTCCTCACGTCCTCTTATACCCCTCCTACTTGCTTGTTGGTTCTATGCTCCGCCTTTGTGAGGTGTAATTGTTCAATTTTTTTCATAGTCAAGCATTGGATGATATTGTATTTGTCATGATGTACATGGTTCATGAACTATGCCAACCTGCAGCTTTGTTGTACTAGTGATAGTAGGATAATGCAAGTTTTGACAATCCATGCATATTTCCGCATCATAATAATCTTCTTCTTCTAGTCTTCTTCTTCTAACTTTCTTCTTTCCCATTTTACAGATTTTCTTAAGATCACGGAAGCTTGGGTTGATGGAGTGCTTGTATTTAGTTTTTGTTTTGACCTTGTGAAACTTGCTACCTATGGATGAAACTGTGTAATATTGATGAAACTATGTATATGTACGAATGAAACTTGCTACTATTGGTAACATGTGTTGGATATATATGTGTTCATGACTATTGGTAATATGTGTTGAATATGCTATATTGGTCATATAAATATATTTGTGTTTGATTTTCTGTGAAAATGAACTAATATAAGAAAAAACAAAATTAAATGGGGCAATATAGTCAGTTTGCCATCTGCTGGCAGATGGCAAAGAGCCCATGTGTCATCTACATGTAAAATTTGGGCTGGCCTATTTGGGCTCTTTGCCATCTGCTGGCAGACGGCAAAGCATGCAGCCTTTGCCATCTACTGGCAGACGGCAAAGAGCCTGCAGCCTTTGCCATCTGCTAGCAGACGGCAAAGTATGCCGTTAGCCTTCTAACGGGGCTAACCCCGTTAAGAGGCTTTGCCATCTGCCAGCTGATGGCAAAGGCACATGCTCTTTGCCATCAGCCAGTAGACGGCAAAGAAGCCTTTGCCGGCAGGGTTTCAGACAAACTGTTTGCCATCTGCTGGCAGATGGCAAAGCCTTTGCCATCCGCTGACCATGCAGATGGCAAAGTGCCAGATTCCAGTAGTGAATAATTTCTATAGAATAAAACCACCACCGTGCTCTAAAAAGATATAAGTGAAGCACTAGAGCAAACGAAAAACTACTCCGAAAGATATAAGTGACGATCAATGAGTAGTTGAATAATTATGTAACTATGTGAAAACTCTCTAACATTTAAGAATTTCAGATCTTGGGATATTATTCAAACAGCAAGCAAAACTAAATAAAATAAAATGACGCTCCAAGCAAAACACATATCATGTGGTGAATAAAAATATAGCTCCAAGTAAAGTTACCAATGAATGAAGACGAAAGAGGGGATGCCATCCAGGGCATCCCCAAGCTTAGGCTCTTGGTTGTCCTTGAATATTACCTTGGGGTGCCTTTGGCATCCCCGAGCTTAGTCTATTGCCACTCCTTATTCCATAGTCCATCAAATCTTTACCCAAAACTTGAAAACTTCACAACACAAAACTCAACAGAAAACTCGTAAGCTCCGTTAGTATAAGAAAATAAATCACCACTTAGGTACTGTTTTGAACTCATTCTAAATTCATATTGGTGTAATATCTACTGTATTCCAACTTCTCTATGGTTCATACCCTCCGATACTACTCATAGATTCATCAAAATAAAAAACATCACATAGAAAACAGAATATGTCAAAAACAAAACAGTCTATAGTAATCTGGTAACTTTACATACTTCTATAACTCCAAAACTTCTACCAAATTAGGAAAACCTGAGCAATTTGTGTACCAATCCAGAGCAAAAATAATCAGATCAAAAGCATCTTTCTGTGAATTATCAAAACAAATTTACTGGGCACAATAGTTTCTAATTTTCAGCAGGATCAACACAACTATCACCGTAGGATATCCTAAAGGTCTTACTTGGCACTTTATTGAAACAAAAGCTATAAAACATGATTAATACATTAGAATAATCATGTGAACACACAAAAATAGTAAAGGTAAATATTGGGTTGTCTCCCAACAAGCGCTTTTCTTTATTGCCTTTTTAGCTAGGCATGATGATTTCAATGATGCTCACATAAAAGATAAGAATTGAAACATAAAGAGAGCATCATGAAGCATATGACAAGCACATTTAAGCCTAACCCACTTCCTATGCATAGGGATTTTGTGAGCAAACAACTTATGGGAACAAGAATCAACTTGCATAGGAATGTAAAACAAGCATAACTTCAAGATTTTCAACACATAGAGAGGAAACTTGATATTATTGCAACTCCTACAAGGGTATATACCTCCCTCATAATGATTTTTAGTAGCATCATGAATGAATTC
>NC_053026.1:409809813-409822244 GCF_003073215.2 Triticum urartu
AGTGCACCATTGTGCCAATTGGCTTGAATGTTATAAAAAACCCTGCCAAGAATGAAAGAAATAGTGAATACAAACTATAAAGCATAGGTATTGAACAACCGGGATGAACAAAAACTTCTTTACAAACTCAGTAAAAGGATGTACATAAATTTTAAAAAAGCAAGAGTTATGAAAAACTAACCAGCTTTGCATTAAGAATGTCTTACTTGCGAACGAACATTCGGAGGAGACAACAGCTTTTTTTACATCGAACTTTGGAACTGTTGCACCGAAAAAATCATACTCCAGGTAGTACTGTGCATTCATAAAAACACAATAAAAACACCTCCCAAACGCCACTACACCAAAACTAGAGCAAAAAAGGGAGATAGGGGTGCAAAAGAACTAAAACATATATGAAGTAGGGACTAAGTACAACCCTATCAGCACAAGAGAATATCTCAGAGGTATCCGGCTTATCCTTCCACAAATTTATGAGATAATCCATTATGTCTCCTTCCATCTGCTGCCCTTCACCGAAAAGAGTATAAAGGACATGTCCTGTGAGGTCAATCACATTCCCAGGGATGGTAAACATGCAGTAGCTTGTGTTGCAGATTTAAAAGGATGGGAAAAAATATTAGAAGTTCAGATACAATAACAAACAAAAGTTCAGACACTATAACTCAAAGGCAAGGAGAGATGAACAGAAGTTCACATACTACAAGAGCAGAAGTTCACACACTATAACTAAAAGGCAAGGAGAAATGAACAGAAGTCCACATACTACAACAACAGAAAGTTCAGACATAGAGTAGCCTCTTTGGTAGCAACAATGTTAAGAAGAAGAAAACTCACTCAAAATACTTCTCTAGTCCCTCTTCACTAAGCACATATTGTCTCAACTTCCGGGCCTCGGATAGATAAGGGTAACTGTATTTTTTTAGGGGAGCGACAGCAGAACACCACTTCAAAGGCAATCTTGATGCTCTCTTGGACGAAGTTATGTTGCCAGACTCAACTGCCGGTTTCCTCCTGGTGCTGACAGCATTCTTCCCACCTCTCCCAGCAACAGTACCAGCAGTAGATTTACCATTCTTCGGGTAAGCAATCTTCTCAAAATCATCATCAGACGAAATCACTTCTGCTTCGGCTGCTTCGACTGCACCAACCTTCCTGGAGCAAGGGGTTTTTGGAGTACCACAAAAACCACCAGCCTGCTTAGCCAACTTGGAAGGAATAAGGGTTAAAGGTCTATCATCTTCTCTCGGAGTTGTACTCATCGATTCCTCCCTAGGCTGGTATTCCTGTGACCCGAGGAATGAGTAGTGGTAATCGTTCAAGTCCAAGGGATCCACCGTCAAAGAAAAGGAAGAGAAAAACACCATTAAATATAACTTAAGTTCAGGCACATCACAATGTGCAGTCCAGCTAATATAGATGACATGGTTACTACTCAAGCTGACCTAAAAAAATTAGTTGCATTCAAAAACTAAATGAAGTTCAGGCACAACCAAAGGCACAATTCAAGATAAACTGAAGAACTGGAAAACATTCAACTATAGCTAACAAAAGCATAGAAAGGCATCATCTCTGAAGTTCGAGTAGAAGCAATGCTCATGTCCAAGTAAGCAACGGAAGGAAAAAAATACTGAAACAAAACACACAAGCAAAATAAAAAAAGATAAAAATGAAGTTCATGTACAAGAAATGCTCCTCTCCATCTGAAACCAGCCGCCCAGCCAGATCTCAAGCAGAAGTTCAAGTTCAAGAAAAAATGAAGTTCATGTACAATAAAAGAAGCAATACATGTAAGCAGTCCAAGTTCGAAGACTTACATGCGTAGTAGCCAAACAATGCTTGGAAGTCTGTCTCAAACAGGTTAGAAGAAGCGACTGAGTACAGCCACGTCTTCCTGATATTCGTGATATTTTCATGGGAATAATTTGCAAGAACCCCATCATGATATGAATTAACATTCGTAAGCATGAAGAATCTGCAGTCAATACTGCCATCAGACACAAAAAAGAATAGTGTTAGAACAAAAAAGAAAGCCAACGAATAAAGACGTCGCAGCTTAAGTACAACTACAGTTAAACAGAAGTGATAAAGAGAAAAGTGGAACTCATACTTGTTAGTCTTTTGGGGGACATCAATCCAATCCAAAGGGAAATTATCGACAGAAAGAGGACTGAAGGGTGTCTCCTTGTCATTGCTGGCATCATTCCAAAGCTTCTTGATGTTATCAGTCATCCGCCGAAATAGGCGTACCGCACAGTCATCGTCTGGTCCATAGTAGGAGTCGAGAAGCTAGAACCTTGAATTCTTCAGGTCAAGAAATATCGAAACCCAATGACCAACACCACCCATGGAAGTAGGAATTTCAGGCGAGTCAAAAGTGGGGAAAACTACGTGAAGCAACATAAAACACGAATCATTAAAAACTGAGAATTAATAGCAAATGGTACAAAGAAAAATAAAACAATATTAACACAGTCGATCGCAGCGCAAAACTAATACATAGGCAAAGAACAAGATATTGCGTACACAATCATGTGCATCCATGCTATCTGGACCAGTAGCCAAGAAGTACATCCTCACACGGGAATCCAATTGACATCTGAAAATCTTGTCCTAAAATAATGCAGACAAAACCAACATATGAAAATAAAAAATGAGACAAACAAGTTTTAACTAAAATGATAAGGAAAAATACTTAAAATAAAGCACTACGGCAGGATGAGTTTATCCGATCCCTGGTACTTCGCATGTAGATAGTAGAGTGCAACCTCAGCCACATTAGATCGAAGCATTCCGTGAGGAGCAAAAGATATTGCGACATCCTCAACAGAAGCTTCACACTCCTTGTTTTGGAACATAATCATTGATCTAAAACAAAGCAATAGAAGGTAAAAGAAGTTCAGCATCCGAAACTCAGGAAGTTCAGCTACATCACAACAGGCAGTTCAAAAAGGCCAGAAGTTCAGCACCAGAGAAGTAAAATAGAAGTTCAGCAACATAGAGTAAAGAAGTTCAGGTATGAAACCACGGGCAGTTCATAGGGGGTAGATGGATGTAAAATATTGACCACCTGCACTCACCTCTTGGAACGATCATTCTTAAGCCTAGTTACACTGAAATAAAAGTCATCAACCTTCTTTCGGACAACAGCAAGGTCATTATCTGCTCAACAAAAGAAATAAAAATTAAGAGCAACATTCAAGCACATAGATTCACGACAGTTCAATCAATAGCAACATTCAAGCACAACATTCAAACACAAGCACATCCCAGCTGCTACACCAGAAAGCATCACAACACATGCATTGCAAACCTTCCCCCACATAGAAAACATGTTCACTTAACTTTATTTACAACCGACATGTCAAAGCATTAACTAGAAGTTCAACTTGCACCACACATGCAGTTCACGGGGGTATCATGGACAAAAACAAACAACAAAAGAGATGGGATGGGGAAAGAAGAGAGAAGCATGCTCCTCTCTTATGGATTCTTGCCTAGACCAGTGGCAGCACTGGAATGATCAACCTCCTCTCCATAGCTATCGCTTTCAGCCTCTTCATCGTCATCTCCAGTAGACATTACATCGTCGTCGGGATGGACACCAGCAGCAGCTGGAGCAGCTGGAGAATCTGAAACAACAAAAACCATTGGTTCTCCTGCACTAGGAAGAGCTGGAGAACCAGCATCAACATCAATTGATGGCTCTGCTGTAGGAGACTTCTCCGGGCCTGCAGCAGCACTACCACCAGTCTCAACAGCAGCCTCGACGGGATCTTTCTCCAAACTGATATCTCCAGCTGTCTTGTCTTGCTCAGCATCAGAAACCTCAGCTGTCTTGCCCTGCTCAGCATTAGAAACCTCAGCGCCAATGGATGACTAAGGTTCAGTCGGGTCCACCTCATCGGAGCAGCCGGTGCCTGACACGGACTTGTCTGCAACCTTCTCTGGAGGAACACTAGCATCATGATTCTGCAGCAAGAACAAAAAGTCATTACAAAGGGCCACATAGTGATAAAATGCACAAACAAGTAAAATAAAAAATGTGACAAATGGACAAGAAAAATGGTACCTTATTTTCACTGCCATGAACCTCATCAACTAATACATCACTAGCGGGAGCAGGTTCATGCACAACGGCAGCTTCATGCACAGGAGCAACTTCATGCACAGGTAAAACATCCTCCTCAACCCTAGCACCGTCATCAACAGCCTACAAAAAAATCATGTAGAAAACAAATACCTAATCAACAGAAGTTCACATTACATAATCAGAGAAGGTCAGCTATCACAACTGACACATAAATGGAAGTCCAAATACAGTAAACATAGCAGGTCAGATATCAAACTACTCTCAAATACAAAAGGGAACAAAAAGGGCCAGTCATAGAAGTTCAAGTGCTATAGCACTTGAAGTTCAGGTTCTATAAAACAGAGAAGGTCACCTAGGAAACACTAGAACTAAAAAGAAAAAGTTTCCGGCACATGAAATCAATAAGGGTCGCCTATGACTACAAACAGTAATAACTGAAAGCTAACAATGAACATTAGTGCAAAGAAATATCAAAAGCCAACATAAACAAACCTCTTCAGTATGCTCCACATGGCCTCCTTCACGACCCAAACAAACATAATCCTGCCTCTGAATCTGTCTAACAGCAACACTTGCCTCATCTTCAAAAGGCTTCCAACGAGCCTCCTGCATTTCTTTGAACAACCCAAAGCTAGTCCACAGGTGGGAAGTGCTCTAACGAAGCTCTTCAAGAAATCTAGCTTTAATTGACAAGACCTCCTTCGAAGACTCAGCATCAAATCTGTGTCCGGGAGGAAGAATCCCATCAACGCGACTAAGACGCTCAACAGTTGAAGGAACACAGGCCAACTCCCCACAAATAGTTTCAAGAAGACCGTCAATCCTAACCAAGGAAAAATTGGCAACTTCAAACCAACTCTCGGGACACACGCCACCTGCAGCACTCACACGGGTAGAAGAACCTCTTGGATCTACAGGGGGGCACCAGTATTAACATCCCGTGAGAATTCAAATCTTGGAGAAGTTCCACTCCCTAGGCGGACGGCATGAGGCATAGTAAGAACAGGACATTCGATACGCCTAAAGAACACAACCTCAGCCTGTGTCTTCCACTGCATACAAAAACAAAATTCAACGCATCAGAAAACAAATGAAGGAACATGGGAACAAAATATAGAAGACAGTACCAGAAGTTCAAGTTAAACTACACAGGAAAGAATGAATAAACACACAGAGTCTCCCAAACACCCAGTTGGCTGGGTCATCATCACCCTTCGTTGACCAAGTCAGTCGCAGCAAGCTCAAGAAGCTTGACCTGATCCATGAAATTGATGCGAGGGGTCCTCAAGTCAATATTAGGCGTCTTGCCAATGATAAGGCAGTCCAGATACATAAGAAGCGGCACGATGGCACAACCTATGACATCTTTTCCTCTGCTAGTACCTTGCTAATACCTAACAACAGCACTTCGAATATCATCAACAAACAACTGGCAGTAGTCCATATCTGCCATATTCTCAAACACAAGAATCTCGGCCATTGCTGCATGATACGTCTCCAACGTATCTATAATTTTTGATTAATCCATGCTATATTATCTACAGTTTTGGACATTATTGGGATTTATTTTCCAATTTTATATTATTTTTGGGACTAACCTATTAACCGAAGGCCCAACCCAGAATTGCAGTTTTTTGCCTGTTTTAGGGTTTCGAAGAAAAGGAATATCAAACGGAGTCCAAACAGAATGAAACCTTCGGGAATGTGATTTTCTCACCGAATACAACTCAGGAGACTTGGAGCCTACGTCAAGCCAGCTACCAGGAGCCCACGAGGTAGGGGGCACGCCTACCCCCAAGCACGCCCTCCACCCTCATGGGGCCCCTGTTGCTCCACTGATGTACTTCTTCCTCCTATATATATATCCACGTACCCCCAAACAATCAGAACAGGAGCCAAAACCCTAATTCCACCACCGTAACTTTCTGTATCCACGAGATCCCATCTTGGGGCCTGTTCTGAAGCTCCGCCGGAGGGGGCATCGATCACGGAGGGCTTCTACATCAACACCATAGCCTCTCCGATGAAGTGTGAGTAGTTTACTTCATACCTACGGGTCCATAGTTAGTAGCTAGATGGCTTCTTCTCTCTTTTTGGATCTCAATACAATGTTCTCCCCCTCTTATGAGCATCTATTTGATGTAATCTTCTTTTTGCGTGTGTTTGTTGAGACCGATGAATTGTGGGTTTATGATCAAGTCTATCTATGAATAATATTTGAATCTTCTCTGAATTCTTTTATGTATGATTGGTTATCTTTGCAAGTCTCTTCGAATTATCAGTTTGGTTTGGCCTACTAGATTGATCTTTCTTGCAATGGGAGAAGTGCTTAGCTTTGGGTTCAATCTTGCGGTGTCCTTTCCCGGTGACAGTAAGGGCACAAGGCACATATTGTATTGTTGCATCGAGGATAACAAGATGGGGTTTTCTTCATATTGCATGAGTCTATCCCTCTACATCATGTCATCTGCTTAAGGCGTTACTCTGTTTTTACTTAATACTCTAGATGCATGCTGGATAGCGGTCGATGAGTGGAGTAATAGTAGTAGATGCAGGCAGGAGTCGGTCTACTTGTCTCGGGCGTGATGCCTATATACATGATCATACCTAGATATTCTCATAACTATGCTCAATTCTGTCAATTGCTCAACAGTAATTTGTTCACCCACCGTAGAATACTTATGCTCTCGAGAGAAGCCACTAGTGAAACCTATGGCCCCCGGGTCTATCTTTATCATATCAATCTCCTACTACTTAGTTTACTTTGCTTTTATTTTACTTTGCATCTTTATCATAAATACAAAAATATTATCTTATCATATCTATTCAAGATTCTCACTCTCGTAAGTGGCCTATAGGGATTGACAACCCCTATTTGCGTGGTTGCGAGGATTTAATTTGTTTGCAGGTAAGGGATCGCGCGTAGCCCTACTGGATTGATACTGGTGTCTCAAAAAACTGGGGAAATACTTACGCTACTTTTGCTGCATCATCCCTTCCTCTCGGGGAAAACAATGCAATGCTAAAATAGGTAGCAAGAAGGATTTCTGGCGCTGTTGCCGGGGAGGCCTACGCAAAAGTCAACATACCAAGTACCCATCACATACCCTTATCTCCCGCATTACATTATTTGCCATTTGCCTCTCGTTTTCCTCTCCCCCCAATTCACCCTTGCCGTTTTATTCGCCCTCTCTCTCTATCCTCCCTCTCTTTCTCTATTGCCTCTTTTTGCCGCTTGCTTTTTGTTTGCTTGTGTGTTAGTTTGCTCTTGTCGTTATGGCTAGTTCTTTACCTTCTGCCTCTATGTCTAAATTGGGGATACTATTGTCGATAATAATTTTGATGCTCCTACTAAAGAACCCACTATCCCACATATAAAAAGATTCCATGTTGGTAGCGGTAATATTATTGGAAAAGGAGTTATTCAAGATTTCTTTACTTGTGCCGGTGCTTTACCTTCTATGGGTAGTTCTATTATTCATAGAACTAGTAGTATTGCGGACGCTATTGCCATGCTTGTAGTTGAACTTGAGAGACAATTCATGCACTTGCATCCTTCTATACAAAGGATTTTCCTAGAATTTTCTAATATTGAGCATTCTTCTGTTAAGCGTGCCGTTACTATCTTTTTGGCTCATGAGTTTCGATTCATAATAAAAGAGGCCAAAGAAATCTTTGTGCATTATAGGGTGGACACTTGCCGTCCTCCCATAGAAACTATACTCTTTGATCAAGAAGAAATAATGCGTTTTCAATCTCTAGACTATGTTGCTTTCAATGAAAATCTTAGAAAAAGGGTTCCTACCAATGTTTTAGTTGATAGAATTTCTGAACTTAATGATGATTTAGTTATTCGAGAAAATGAATTGGGATATTCTCTTGAATATAGGCTCACAAAGTTTTGTCAAAAGAATGCTTATAATGATGAATTGGTTGTGCAATATGAAGGACCAAAGGAGGAACCTATACCTCCCAAGGTTGATCTTGGAGACTTTTGTCCCAACAAATTTAGCCCTTTTGATTACTTTTGCTTTCCTCAAAGAAAACTTGCTGCTGAACGTAGAGAATATGAAATGAGTTTTAACAATCTATCTTATTATTATGGCAATACCTAGATCTATTCGTGCTTGTTATGCCTAGCTAGGGGCGTTAAACGATAGCGCTTGTTGGGAGGCAACCCAATTTTATTTTTATTCCTTGATTTTTGCCCCTGCTTAGTAATAAACAAATTATTTAGCCTCTGTTTTGGTTGTTTTTTTGTGTTTAATTAGTGTTTGTGCCAAGTAGAACCGTTAGGAAGACTTGGGGAAAGTCTTGTTGAACTTGCTGTAAAAAACAGAAACTTTAGCACTCCTGAGAACTGCTGCCATTTTTGGTGATATTTAGTTAATTCTTTTTGCAGATGATTAATAGATAAATTCCTCACGTCCAGCAATTTATTTTAGAATTTTTGGGATTCCAGATCTTGCGCTAGCTACAGATTACTACAGACTGTTCTGTTTTTGACAGATTCTGTTTTGCGTGTGTTGCTTGATTATTTTGATTAATCTATGGCTAGTAAAATAGTTTATGAACCATAGAGAAGTTGGAATAAAGTAGGTATAACACCCATATAAATAAAGAATGAGTTCATTACAGTACCTTGAAGTGGTCTTTTGTTTTCTTTCGCTAACGGACCTCACGAGTTTTCTACTTTAAGTTTTGTGTTGTGATGTTTTCAAGTTTTGGGTAAAGATTTGATGGATTATGGAACAAGGAGTGGCAAGAGCCTAAGCTTGGGGATGCCCATGGCACCCCCAATATAATCTAAGGACACCTAAAAGCCAAAGCTTGGGGATGCCCCGGAAGGCATCCCCTCTTTCTTCTACTTCTATCGGTAACTTTACTTGGAGCTATATTTTTATTTACCACATGATATGTGTTTTACTTGGAGCATCTTGTATGATTTGAGTCTTTGCTTGTTAGTTTACCACAATCATCCTTGCTGTACACACCTTTTGAGAGAGCCATACATGATTTGGAATTTGTTAGAATACTCTATGTGCTTCGCTTATATCTTTTGAGTTATATAATTTTGCTCTAGTGCTTCACTTATATCTTTTAGAGCACGGTGGTGGATTTGTTTTATAGAAACTATTGATTTCTCATGCTTCACTTAGATTCTTTTGAGAGTCTTAAATAGCATGGTAATTTGCTTAAAATCCTAATATGCTTGGTATGCAAGATTAATAATAAAACTTTCTTATGAGTGTGTTGAATACTAAGAGAAGTTTGATGCTTGATGATTGTTTTGAGACATGGAGGTAATAATATCAAAGTCGTGCTAGTTGAGTAGTTGTGAAATTGAGAAATACTTGTGTTGAAGTTTGCAAGTCCCGTAGCATGCACGTATGGTAAACGTTATGCAACAAATTTGAAACATGAGGTTTTATTTGATTGTCTTCCTTATGAGTGGCGGTCGGGGACGAGCAATGGTCTTTTCCTACCAATCTATCCCCCTAGGAGCATGCGCGTAGTACCGAGGTTTTTGATGACTTATAGATTTTTGCAATAAGTATGTGAGTTCTTTATTACTAATGTTGAGTCCATGGATTATACGCACTCTCACCCTTCCATCCTTGCTAGCCTCTTCGGTACCGTGCATTGCCCTTTCTCACATTGAGAGTTGGTGCAAACTTCGCCGGTGCATCCAAACCCCGTGATATGATACGCTCTTTCACACATAAACCTCCTTATATCTTCCTCAAACAGCCACCATACCTACCTATTATGGCATTTCCATAGCCATTCTGAGATATATTGCCATGCAACTTTCCATCATTCCGTTCATCATGACACATTCATCATCGTCATATTGCTTAGCATGGTCATGTAGTTGACATAGTATTTGTGGCAAAGCCACCGTTCATAATTCTTTCATACATGTCACTCATGAGTCATTGCATATCCTGGTACACCGCCGGAGGTATTCATATAGAGTCATCTTTTGTTCTAGTATCGAGTTGTAATCATTGAGTTGTAAATAAATAGAAGTGTGATGATCATCATTTTCTAGAACATTGTCCCAAGTGAGGAATATAAAAAAGAGAAAGGCCATAAAAAAGGGAGAAGGCCCCAAAAAAAGAGAAAGGCCATAAAAAAGGAGAAGGCCCAAAAAGAAAAAAAATGAGAGAAAAAGAGAGAAGGGACAATGTTACTATCCTTTGCCACACTTGTGCTTCAAAGTAGCACCATGATCTTCATAATAGAGAGTCTCTCATGTTATCACTTTCATATACTAGTGGGAATTTTTCATTATAGAACTTGGCTTGTATATTCCAACAATGGGCCTCCTCAAGTGCCCTAGGTCTTCGTGAGCAAGCAAGTTGGATGCACACCCACTAGTTTCTTTTGTTGAGCTTTCATACATTTATAGCTCTAGTGCATATGTTGCATGGCAATCCCTACTCCTTGCATTAACATCAATCGGTGGGCATCTCCATAGCCCATTGATTAGCCCCGTTGATGTGAGACTTTCTCCTTTTTTGTCTTCTCCACATAACCCCCTCATTATATTCTATTCCACCTATAGTGCTATGTCCATGGCTCGCGCTCATATATTGCGTGAAAGTTTATAGGTTTGAGATTACTAAAGTATGAAACAATTGCTTGGCTTTTCATTGGGGTTGTGCATGATGATAGCATTCTTGTGTGACGAAAATGAAACATGACTAAACCATATGATTTTGTAGGGATGAACTTTCTTTGGCCATGTTATTTTGAGAAGACATAATTGCTTAGTTAGTATGCTTGAAGTATGATCATTTTTATGTCAATATGAACTTTTGTCTTGAATCTTTCGGATCTGAATATTCATACCACAATTAAGAAGAATTACATTAAAATTATGCCAAGTAGCACTCCGCATCAAAAATTCTGTTTTTATCATTTACCTACTCGAGGACGAGCAAGAATTAAGCTTGGGGATGCTTGATACGTCTCCAACGTATCTATAATTTTTGATTGCTCCATGCTATATTATCTACTGTTTTGGACATTATTGGGCTTTATTTTCCACTTTTATATTATTTTTGGGACTAACCTATTAACCGGAGGCCCAGCCCAAAATTGCTGTTTTTTGCCTGTTTTAGGGTTTCGAAGAAAAGGAATACCAAACGGAGTCCAAACGGAATGAAACCTTCGGGAATGTGATTTTCTCATCGAATATAAATCAGGAGACTTGGACCCTACATCAAGACACATAACATGAGGCCACGAGGTAGGGGGGTGCGCCTACCCCCCCAGGAGCGCCCTCCACCCTTGTGGGGCCCCTGTTGCTCCATCGACGTACTTCTTCCTCCTATATATATCCACGTACCCCCAAACGATTAGAGCAGGAGCCAAAACCCTAATTCCACGTAACTTTCTGTATCCACGAGATCCCATCTTGGGGCCTATTCCGGAGCTTCGCCGGAGGGTGCATCGATCACGGAGGACTTCTACATCAACACCATAGCCTCTCCGATGAAGTGTGAGTAGTTTACTTCAGACCTACGGGTCCATAGTTAGTAGCTAGATGGCTTCTTCTCTCTTTTTGGATCTCAATACAATGTTCTCCCCCTCTCTTGTGGAGATCTATTAGATGTAATCTTCTTTTTGCGGTGTGTTTGTTGAGACCGATGAATTTTGGGTTTATGATCAAGTCTATCTATGAATAATATTTGAATCTTCTCTGAATTCTTTTATGTATGATTGGTTATCTTTGCAAGTCTCTTCGAATTATCAGTTTGGTTTGGCCTACTAGATTGATCTTTATTGCAATGGGAGAAGTGCTTAGCTTTGGGTTCAATCTTGCGGTGTCCTTTCCCGGTGACAGTAAGGGCAGCAAGGCACATATTGTATTGTTGCCATCGAGGATAACAAGATGGGGTTTTCTTCATATTGCATGAGTCTATCCCTCTACATCATGCCATCTTGCTTAAGGCATTACTCTGTTTTTAACTTAATACTCTAGATGCATGTTGGATAGCGGTCGATGAGTGGAGTAATGGTAGTAGATGCAGGCAGGAGTCGGTCTACTTGTCTCAGACGTGATGCCTATATACATGATCATACCTAGATATTCTCATAACTATGCTCAATTCTGTCAATTGCTCAACATTAATTTGTTCACCCACCGTAGAATACTTATGCTCTCGAGAGAAGCCACTAGTGAAACCTATGGCCCCCGGGTCTACCTTTATCCTATCAATCTCCTACTACTTAGTTATTTACTTTGTTATTTACTTTGCTTTTATTTTACTTTGCGTCTTTATCATAAAAATACCAAAAATATTATCTTATCATATCTATCAGATTC
>NC_053026.1:409823244-409854953 GCF_003073215.2 Triticum urartu
CGTGGGCCGTACTGGCGGCCCGTCGTGGGTGACATCAGGGTCAACATGGCAACAGTGCCGCACCGGACGGGTCATGGCCACTCCGTACGGCGCACTGTGCCAGGCGTGCTCTGGGATTCGGGGGTGGCAGGCTTTACTGTAGCCACGCCCCGTCTCATCGCCGCTAGGTGGATGCAAACTTTGAGGGTACAGTCTCGACCGCTTTATGGGAGCCGGCTTCTTGGAGTCGGCCTCCTCACGGCCGGCTTCTCGAAGTCGGCCCTCCCATGGCTTTCTTCATGAGGGCTAAAGTCGGGCCACCTTCCGAAAGCCGGCCTGGGTGACAGCAAGGGGAAGGCGGCCCCATGTCTTGGATTCTTGAGAGCCGGACGGGCTCGTAATTTTTTCAGAAGGTCCAGGGGAAGCCGGCTAGGATACCCATGGCTATTTACTCCGACACCACTGATATCCGGCTGCTTTCTGGCCATTGCCTCAACCCGGTCGTGGAGCCTCTTCTCAGCCGCGATCACGAGGGCCTCGGCCAACCGGCTGCTCTCTACTGCGCAAGAGGACGACTTCTTGTAGTCCCCTGCTATGGTCAGGATTCCCTTGGAGCTCAGTATCTTCATCTTCAGGTAAGCATAGTGGGGGACCGCCATGAACTTGGCCAGTGCAGGCCGGCCAAGCAATGCGTGATAAAGGCTCTCAAGGTCCACCACCTCAAACCAGACGGGCTCTCGGCGGAAATGATTTTTGTCTTTGAAGAGGACATCTATCTGAGCCTTGCCGATTGGTGAGCAGGAAAGGCCAGGAACTATGCCATGGAAAACAGTCCGGCTGGACTGAAGGTGTCTCTGCTTGATTCCCAGCTTCTCCATGGTATCTTTATACAGAATGTTGATGCTGCTGCCGCCATCTATCAGAACTCGGGAGAAACGAGCAGCTCGCCTCTCCGTGGCAAACACGGCATCCAATACCAGAGCATAGGAGCCGGGACTGGGCATCACCTCAGGGTGGTCGGCTCTGCTCCAGCTGATGGGCTTCTCAGACCAATGCATGAATTCCGGGGTCTCTGATGCTACTGTGTTTACTTCTTGTTGCTGCTGCTGTCTGTTGCACCTGTCGTTGGCCACACTGATGAACACGACATAAGCTCCATTTTCTTCAGGATAATCATCTTGTATGGCTCCGACCGACCGAGCCGCCGGCTGCTGTGGAGGAGGGGGCGGCGGGCCGGCAGGCGGAGCGGGCTGGAGTCCGTCACCCTTGGCAATTCTGGTGAGCAAATGGCACTTCGAGTGGTGTGATTGGACGGCTTCACACCGCTGTGGAACTTGCAGGGCGCATCGAGAGTCTGCTCGTACGAGAAGGCGGGTAGCCAGTTGGGCTTGCCGCCCTTCTGGCGTTTGGGAGGAGGCTGCCCTTCTGGCTGCTGATCTTCGACTGCCGCCAACTGCCGGCTAGTAGGAGCCGGCTGCATGGCCTTGCGCTTGTTGTCGTTCGGTTGCTGTCGCCGACTCGCCTCACTAGCCGGGGTCCGAGGGGCTAGGGGGGCCACTTTGCCTGGCACATTAACTTGAATCTCCGCCTTCATAGAGGAGTCGGCCATGGCATACTTGTCTGCTATGATTAGTAGTTCGTTGAGGGTAGCCGGCTCATCGCAAAGGAGCTTGTGCTTGAGGAGGGTGCCCTCTCGGCACCCTGCAGTGAAGTACTCAATGGCCTGCACCTCGTGCACGCCCTCGCAAGAGTTGCGCAGCTCGGCCCAGCGTGTGAGGTAGTCGCGAGTCGACTCGCTGGGGCCTTGGACGCACAAGGAGAGCTGGCGAGGCTTGGGCGGCCGCTTGTAGGTGCTGGTAAAGTTGCGGACGAATGCTTTAGTGAAATCAACCCAGCTGTTGACACTGCGGGGCTTCAGGCTATTCAGCCATGTTCGGGCCGTGCCCTGGAGCATGAGGGGAACGTACTTCACGGCAACGCGCTTGTTGCCATTTGCGATGCTGACGGCTGTGGAGTAGTCGACTAGCCAGTCCTCCGGCTTCACGGAGCCGGTGTACTTGGGTGTATCTCTTGGAAGAGTGAACCCTTTGGGGAAGGGCTCATCTCGGATGCGGGGGCCAAAACAAGGCGGACCCAGCTCATCCTCTTCTTCTAGCACCAGGGATCGATTGATCCGATGGCAGGTGTCGTTTTCTCCGATTCCTTCCCGGCGGCTAAGGCGGTCGCCGAGTGATGGGTGATTAACAGGCGGCGGGGAAATACGCCTCTCCCTATGGGGGGGAGGAGGCGGACAGTCATCTTGCTGCCGCACTGCTCTCGGGCGGCCGTCTTGGTCGCGCTCGATGGTGACGTGGGTCCGGCTGCGGCTGGCAGCCGACTCCTTGTCTCATCTATCATGGACGCCACCAGTCGGCATCCGGGATGTTGCGCCTTGGTCCCGGCGAGGGGGCGGGTCGTCGTTTCGCCGAATGGGCGCTTCGGTGCGGCACCCGACATCTTGTTGCTCATCAGCCGCGTCGAGGAGTTGCTGAACTCGCTCCGTCATGTGGCGACGCTCGTCACCCTCGAGCTTGTCTAGCTCGTCTGCTGCCGCCTGGGCAGCCCGTATGTTTTCTGCAGGCGTGGCGTAGACGAGACGATCCGTCCCGAACATGCTGGCGATGGTCGCGCCATGCTGCCGGACCAGGCCAATGCGGCTAGGCCCACCAGGAGCCAGCGTGCCGCTGACAGCACAGTCCATCTCCCGCTGGTAGGCCTCCAAGAGGCGTCTCATGTTGGCCAACCGGTTGGCGCTCTCGACGAGCTGGACGCGGCGTGCTTCTAGTGTCTCAGCGTCGGCGTCTTCTGGGATGGGTGCGGCCAAGTCTTGCATCGCCGTCTGCAGCGGATCCTGTCCACCTCCGCCAGAGTGCTCGCCGTGGCTGATGACGAGCACCTCCGTAACGGTGCTACCGCCGCTTTCCGCGCGAGGGAACGGCTCGTCGTAGACCACCACGTTGGAGGGGAACGCGTCAAGCGACGCTGTGTCGGAGTCGACCAACATCGGGTCGGTGGAGCCGACCGACTCCAAGTCGGCAGCATGCTCGCTGGCGACATGGAGCTAATCAAGGAGGCTCACGAGGCGGCTCTCGGGGCCGTCGGTGCCTGCATCAGATGCAGGCTCGTCGGAGAGGCGAATCTCACCAACAAGATCGGCGAGGCAGCTTGCCGTGCAGGCAATCTCCGCGCCGTGCAGCGCGTCGGCGCAGATGCCATCTGGAGTGCCGGGCTGGCTGCGCTTGCCAGGAAGGAACAGGGTTCCCGTCCAGAACAGGTCTCCGAGAGACGGTGCACCTCACCCCACGGTGGGCTACAAATGTCGGAGGTTGGGTGCGACATATGCCAAAGGATGGCTTATCATGGTGGCGTCGCCGATGCCTGGAAGCGGGATGAGGCGTAGACATGAACGCCGGCGTACTTTACCCAGGTTCAGGGCTCTCCTAGGAGATAACACCCCTAGTCCTGCTCTGCGGGGTCTCCGCATGATCACTAAGGCACAAGCGTGTACAATGTGCTCCTCGAGCTGTATGCTAGAGGTAGAAGGAGGTTGGGCTTTCTCTCCTCTCCTTCTAAGTGTGAGTCTAGTCCTAATAGGTCCAAACCCTTTGCATGGGTGCCCTGGGGGGTTTATATAGGTCTACCCCCCATGGTTACAATGGTAATCCAACTGGGCGTAGGGCCCAGCCATCATTCTCTCTGGTCGCCGGCTTCTCCGCCGGCTGCTGGGGCCCGCTGCCTGGTGGGCCACACCGGCTGGTCTGGTATGGAGCCGACAGGCCGCCTCTGCCGCCCGCGGTTCTTGCCGGCTGCGGATTACTGTAGCCGTGTTGCTAATGACGCATGCTTGGTCAGGGGAGCCCGCCGCTTGGTGGGAGATCATTGTAGCCATTCTGTGTCTTATCTGGTTAATGGTGCACAGGCCTCGAGGAAGGCACAGGCCGCCTGCTAGAATCCGGCCTCCCATGGTCCGGCTGGTGAGGCTCCCACCGTCTTCCGGGCTCTTGCTGACCGATAGGGCCCACCGCCTTCAGGCCGTACCGACAAGCGGTCATGGGAGTAGTGTTTCGCCTAACAGGGGTGGCATTAGGGGAGGAGGGGCAACAGTGCCGCACCGGGCGGAGATCTCCACCTGTACGGAGCATTGTGGCCACGCCCGGCCCTAGATACGGGGGTGATGGGCTATATTGTTGCCTCGCCCTGTCATGTCTTCTTAATGGTGGTGCAGACTTTGAGGGCACTATGGGCTGACTGCTGGGAGTCGGCCTCTCTCGAGGCCGCCTGCCAGGAGTCGGCCCGTCTTGGAGACGCATGCCAGGAGTCGGCCCATCTTGGGGCCGCCTTCCTAAGCATGGCCGTCTTCTGGTAGTCGGCCGTTCGGCCAGCCGGCCACCAGAAGGCGGCGCTTTATCTTGACGTATTGAGGGGCGCAGCCGGCCCGATGACTTGAAAGGTTATGGGACTCGGGTTCGCCTACCCGTGGCCCATTACTCCGACAAGATCTAAGGAAGGTCATAATGAATGAAATGCACAATTCTCTTCTTTCCATCCACCCAGGAAGTTCGAAGATGTTCCATGACCTCAAGCAGTTGTATTGGTGGACTCGAATGAAGCGAGAGATTGGTCAATTTGTGAATGAATGTGATGTCTGTCGAAGGGTGAAAGCAGAACATCAACGACCATCTGGTCTCCTCCAACCTCTTGCTATTCCAGAATGGAAGTTTGCTCATATCGAGATGGACTTTGTCACTGGCTTTCCCAAGTCCAAGCGTGGGAATGATGCTATCTTCGTTGTCATTGACAAGCTTACAAAAGTAGCTCATTTCCTTCCAGTCAAAGAATATGTCATGGCAGCTCAGTTGGCAGAGCTATACACCTCCCGAATTGTCTCATTGCACGGGATTCCTCAACTGATCTCTTCAGGTCATGGAAGCATCTGCACTTCCAAGTTCTAGGACTCCTTCCAGAAGGCCATGGGCACAAACATTCGTTTTAGCACGGCCTTTCATCCTCAAACAATTGGCAAAGTTGAAAGAGTCAATCAAATCCTCGAAGACATGCTCAAAGCTTGTGTCATCTCTTTCGGTATGAAGTGGGAAGATTGCCTCCCATAGGTCGAGTTCTCCTACAACAACAGCTACCAAGCAAGTTCGGGCAAGCCCCCTTTCGAAATTCTATATGGCAGAAAGTGTTGTACTCCTCTCAATTGGTCTGAGACTGGTGAACGTCAACTTCTTGGCAATGACTTGGTCACAGAAGCTGAAGAAATGTGCAAAGTCATCCGTGAAAACCTCAAAGCCGCGCAATCATGCTAGAAGAGTTACTATGATAGCAAGCACCGTGACTTGGCTTTCGAGATCTGAGACCATGTCTATCTCCGTGTCTCTCCCATGAAAGGCACTCGACGCTTCAGTATCAAAGGGAAGCTTATCTCAAGATATGTGGGTCCTTTCAAAATTGTTAGGAAAAGAGGCGACCTTGCTTGTCAACTTGAGCTCCCGTCCAACTTCTCAAATGTGCACGATGTGTTTCACGTGTCACAACTTCGCAAGTGCTTCAAGACGTCCCATCGCACTATCAACTTCGAAGAGATTGATCTCCAAGAAAACTTTTCTTATCATGAGCATCCTGTTGCCATTCTTGAAGAAACCGAGCGCAAAACTCGCAACAAGTCGATCAAATTCCTCAAAGTTAAGTGGTCTCACCATTCCGACCGAGAAGCTACTTGGGAGCGCGAGGATCACCTCCATTCCGAATATCTGGAGTTCTTTCACTCCTAGATCTCGGGACGAGATCCTCTTGTAGTGGAGGAGAGTTGTAACACCCCAGTCGTAAAACTTCCCTTTTGGGGCAATATACCCACTTGAACTTATTCCAATTCCTTTTGGGTTCCATATTTTGTTTTTATTTGTTGTTTTACTTTTTGCATTGTCTTGTTGTATTTCTTTATACCATCATATGTTGCATGATGGTCATATCAAGTATAGCATTGTGTTTGTCATATTGCATTTGGTCATTCATGTTGTTGCCAGGAGCATCATGTGCATTACCCTTGTCACCCTCTCAAACCATGCCCATGCTTCATCTCCTTCCCTTCTCCTTTATTTATTTTTGCAAGTGACATATTACCCTCCTCCATTAATGTTCATTTTCTCCCCAATAGTCTCACACCATGGTCTAAACCTCTCTGCCAAAGTTTAGCTCATATGAAGTTGTTTTGGTTCGGATTTAAAATGGCTCAAGTTTGAATTTAATTCAAACTTGAATTATTTTTCTTCCTCTAAAAATGTCCAAAGCAATTTATTCAAATACTACATAATTCCTGAAGGAAATATGCCCTAGAGGCAATAATAAAGTTATTATTTATTTCCTTATATCATGATAAATGTTTATTATTCATGCTAGAATTGTATTAACCGGAAACTTAGTACATGTGTGAATACATAGACAAACAGAGTGTCACTAGTTTGCCTCTACTTGACTAGCTCGTTGAATCAATGATGGTTATGTTTCCTAACCATAGACATGAGTTGTCATTTGATTAATAGGATCACATCATTAGAGAATAATGTGATTGACTTGACCCATCTGTTAGCTTAGCACGATGATCGTGTAGTTTGTTGCTATTGCTTTCTCCATAACTATACATGTTCCTATGACTATGAGATCATGCAACTCCCGAATACTGGAGGAACACTTTGTGTGCCAGCAAACGTCACAACGTAACTATGTGATTATAAAGCTGCTCTACAGGTGTCTCTGATGGTGTTTGTTGAGTTGGCATGGATCAAGATTAGGATTTGTCACTCCGATTGTCGGGGAGGTATCTCTGGGCCCTCTCGGTAATGTACATCACTATAAGCCTTGCAAGCAATGTAGCTAATGAGTTAGTTACGGGATGTAGCATTACTGAACGAGTAAAGAGACTTGCTGGTAACGAGATTGAACTAGGTATTGAGATACCGACGATCGAATCTCGGGCAAGTAACATACCGATGACAAAGGGAACAACGTATATCGTTGCGGTTTGACCGATAAAGACCTTCGTAGAATATGTAGGAACCGATATGAGAATCTAGGTTCCGCTATTGGTTATTGACCGGAGACATGTCTCGGTCATGTCTACATAGTTCTCGAACCCGTAGGGTCCGCACGCTTAACGTGCGGTGACGATCGGTATTTCGAGTTTATGTGTTTTGATGTATCGAAGGTAGTTTGGAGTCCCGGATTTGATCACGGACATGATGAGGAGTCTCGAATTGGTGGAGGCGTAAAGATCGATATATAGGAAGCCTATGTTTGGACATGGAAATGGTTTCGGGTGAAATTGGCAGTATACCGGAGCACCGGGAGGTTACCGAACCCCCCGGGAGGTATATGGGCCTTATTGGGCCTTAGTGGAAGAGAGGGAAAAGAAGCAAAGGAGGGGGTGCCCCCCCAAGCCCAATCCAAATTGGGAGGGGGCCGCCCCCCCTTTCCTTCCTTCTTCCCTCTCCTTCCTTCTCTCCTAGAACCAATCACTACAAAAAAGACACATCCGTGACATTTTGGGCCGAACGAAATTTTTTTCTGTCATACATATGACACTTCTATGACGATGATTGTGACAAAACCCGGTATCATCATAGATGTGGTGGGCTCCTACTTCTATGAAAGAAAATCATGACATAAAATGGGCTTTTCGTCCTGGGCGGGCCGGAGACGCAGCTGCATGACATTCTCTAGGCCGTCCATGACGAAAAAAACCGTGGTAGAAGCGAGGGGGAGGAAAATTTCGGGGAGTTCCCGGTTACGGTGGGAGGTCAGGGGCCGAGTGATCCGCGTTTCTCTCGTACACGTACGCGGGTGTGTGCGAGGCGTTGGCTGTAACTAAACCTGAGCGAGGCGTTGGGCTCTAACTGAACCCGAGCGATTGCACTGCAGGCTACGTGTTACTGAACCCGAGCGATCGATCGATGGCTGTCAACTGAACCCGATCGAGCGATTCCTTCGCTACTGCTGCTAACTGAAGCCGATCGATTGTATGAACAGTGAGCGTTGCGGGGGGGGGGGGGGGGGGGGGGGGGGGGGGGGGTGGATGAACAGTGAGTGGTGGCGTTGCCTCTGGATGAATAGGACCCCGTGGTGTGGTGGAGGGCTAGATGAACAGTAGACGGTGGAGGGGTGCTCGTGGAGGGGTAGTTGAACAGGACCCCGTGGTGTGGAGGGCTGGATGAACAGTAGATGGTGGAGGGGTGGTTTAACAGTAGCCGGTGGAGTAGCGCGCGGTTGAGGCTGGATGAACAGGAGCCCGTGGAGGCTGGAGGAGGTCGACGGTGGAGATGAACAGTATCCCGTGGAGTCCCGTATTGCGGTACGCCACACCCCTCCCGATGAATAGGAACCCTGTTTCGACCATAGGAGGTCCGTTTCGTCCGTTTTGCGGTACGCCACGCCCCTCCCGATTAACAGGACCCCCATTTCGACCGTAGGAGGTCCGTTTCCTCCGTTTTGCGGTACGCCACACCCCTCCCGATCAACATGACCCCCGTTTCGACCGTAGGAGGTCCGTTTCCTCCGCTCTACGGTACGCCGGGCCTCGTTTCCATCGCCTGTTCCGTCCAAGCCCTACCGATGAACACGACCACACATTCCATTCCGACCCAGCCGGTTGGCTCTCACGCGTTTTGTTACCTCCCGATGAACACGATTCATTCCGTTGCCTCCCCATGAACACGACGCATTCCATTGCCTCCCCATGAACACGACGACGACATTGTTTCTCCATTCTGACCCAGCCATGTACACGAGCCCTCGTCGTACGTATGCGCGAGTAGGCGTTCGAGACCCCGCCCGTATGTACACATATGTGGCCGTATTTTCTTTCTTGCACCCTGGCCGCTGTACGTACTTGTACATGCTACGTGCGCACCTCTACTACGACACGTGCGCGCCTCTACATCCACCAGTACATATGTACGTACACGTTCACGACCAGAATGACAACGCTACGTACGCTTCGACCAGGTGGGTCCCGACTGTCAGGCACTTCCTTGCGTGCAAAGATGTAGCTGGTGGGTCCCAGCAGTCAGGGGGGCGAATCATTTTTTTTGCCCGGACGCACTTCCTTGCATGCGAAGATGTAGCTGGTGGGTCCCAGCAGTCAGGGGGAAACGTTTCTTTGTGAAATACAGTGGCCCGTCCGATGGGTCCCAGCTGTCAGGTGGAGGAATCATTATTTTCCGTGTAATAAGGAGGCACTTCCTTGCTGCGGCCGTGGACCCAGCCGTCAGCCTCTCCACGTACAGTCCACGTCCGATGGAAGTCATTCCTTGACCATGTTGACCATGCCGCGCCGAGAGCACTAGGGCGGTGGACGACGGCGAGGCCTAGGAAGGGGATGACGCGGAGCCGGGGAAGACGCGGCAGTGGAAGCCCGTGTGGAGAGGAGTACGAGGGTTCACTGGTTCGGCTGCGGTGTGAGGCTGCCGTCACCGCAGGGCCTGGCTAGCGATGGGAATAGTAGGGGGGCGGTGAGGCCTCCGCGACAGCATATCCGGCCACGGGAGGCAGGAGCATGTGGCACGACCGGCGCTTCTTTGGGCGGCTGGAGCAAGAAGACCAGAGGTTGAAGAAGCACTACGGCCGTTGGATGGACATCGTACGGTCACTGGAGCTAGAATCATTTATATTGACTAAGTTGACAAAGCCCTCCATCCCCGTCAACTTAGTAGGCCCACAAGTCAGCCTCCCACCAAGGTGGGTCCCAGCTAGCAGGGGGCATTCATTTTTTTTGTGCGTAATAAGGATGTACTTCCGGTGGGTCCGAGCTGACAGCAGGGGGAACATTTTTTTTGCAAAATACGGTGACCCGTCGGGTGTGTCCAGGCAGTCAGGGGCAAACGTTTTTTTCGCAAAATACTGGTGGGCGTCCGGTGGGTTCCTACTGTCAGGTGGAGGAATAATTATTTTCAGCATAATAAGGAGGCACTTCCTTGCGGCTGCCGTGGACCCAGCTGTCAGCCTCTCCACGTACAGTATTCTTCCGATGGAACTCGGTTGTTGACCACATTGACCATGCCACGCCGAGAGCACCACGGCGGTGGACGACGGCGAGGCCTAGGAAGGGGACAACGCGGAGCCGGGGAAGACGCGAAAGTGGATGCCCACGCGGAGAGGAGTACGAGGGTTCACTGGTTCGGCTGCGCTGTTGTTGTCGCAGAATAACAGGGGGTGTGGGTGAGTGGAGTGGAGGGATGGCCTGGCTAGCAGTGGGAGTACTATGGGGGCGGTGAGGCCTCCGCGGTAGCACAGCCGGCCACGGGAGGCAGGAGCAGGCGGCACGATCGGCGCTGCTTTGGGCGGCTGGAGCAAGAAGACCAGAGGTTGAAGAAGCATTACGGCCGTTGGATGGACATCGTACGGTCAGTTGAGCTAGAATCATGCATATTGACTAAGTTAACAAAGCTCTTCGTCCCCGTCAACTTAGTAGGCCCACTATACCGGGTCCCAGCTAGCAGGGGAGTATTCATTTTTTTTGTGCGTAATGAGGCACTTCCTTGCGTGCGAAGATATAGCTGGTGGGTCCGAGCTGTCAGCGCCAGTAACGTTTTTTTCACGAAATACAGAGGCCCTTTCGGTGGGTCCCAGATGTCAGGTGGAGGAATCATTATTTTGCGCGTAATAAGGAGGCATTTCCTTACGTGCGGCCGTGGACCTAGCTGTCAGCCTCTCCACGTACAGTCCACTTCAGATGCATGTCGGTCGTTGACCATGTTGACCACACCACGCCGAGAGCACCAGGGCGGTGGACAACGGCAAGACCTAGGAAGGGAACGACACGGAGGCAGGGAAGACTCGGTAGTTGTTTTTGTTTCCCATGCGAAGGGGAGTACGACTATACGAGGGTTTACTGGTTCGTCTGCCGTCGCCGGAGAATAACAGCAGGTGTGGGTGAGTAGAGGGATGGCTAGGCCAACGATGGGAGTATGGTAGGGCGGTGAGGCCTGCGCGGCAGCACAGCTGGCCGCGGGGAGGAGGGAGCAGGCAGTCCCGCCGGCGCTTGTTTGAGCGGCTGGAGCAGGAAGAGCAGAGATCGAAGAAGCACGACGACCGTTGGATGGACATCCAACAATATACATGCCATCTGTGGAAAGCCTCAAATCTGTGGAAAATAGCATACAACCCATCTGCCATTATTTCAAATAATTTACAGCCCATTTGCTAATTCCTACGGGTTTTTTGGAGCCCATATTCTTTTTGTTAGCATTACAACCCATATTGTGGCCATGATTAAAAAATTATATGAAATTTTGCATATGTCGGTGCGGTCTAAACTGTTTTTAATCCCGAAATTTCGAGTCACATTCAGACTGATTTTAAAAATAAATGTATATCAATATAAAATCCAATAAATTGTCCATGCATAAAAATCAATGCAATTTAAGATCTCGAAATGAAAAAAAGATATTTGAAACTAATTGCCGGTTTGATGTGTTTCAAAAATGTACGGCCCATTTCTCATTACTGATAGGCCATTTTCTCAGCCAGCCGAATGAAGCTCTCCTCGTCTTGAAAGATTTGCAGCCCAACAGGCCTAATAAAGCGACTTACTTGACAAATCACAAAAAAACAGGGCTCGCCATTTTCAGAAAGAAAAAAAACTACTGGGCTGGTCTGTGGTAAACATAAAAGGAAAGGCTGTCTAGACAGGCCAGAGTGTCCCGCACAGCCCAGTTGACACCCTGATTCCGTCTCAAACACAAATTAGATAAATGCCACTCCAATTATGGCGATTCATAAAAATGCCACTGTAATTTCCAAATTTGAAAAATGCCACTGCAATTTTTGCAAACTTTGAGAAACGCCACTGCAGTTTGCAAACTTTGAAAAACGCCACTCCAGACTTCGAAAAATGCCACTAGAAATGGCATGAAATGGCATTTTTCAAAGTTTGGAAATTACAGTGGCATTTCTTGGATACACCAGATTTGGAGTGGCATTTATCAAATTAACCCAAAACAAAAAAACTGGGCGAGCTGCTGGGTCCCTGGTGTCAGCCGCTCGTTGTGCAATTCTCTCGTTTATTGATTACGTTGACAATGGCATGGGACCCAGATGTCAGAAATCCACTAAGCGGAGCCATTTTTTTATTGGCTTGAAATAAGGAGGCACTTGCTTGCGTACTGCCATGACCTTGGCGGGTCCCTGCTGTCATCCTCTCCACGTACAATCATCTCCTGATTGTGTACGCGTCAACTTGCTAGGCCCACAAGTCAGCCTCTAAACCCGTGGAGGACAAATACAACCCATTTAAAAAAATAACAGCCCATTCCATACGTTCAAACGGAAAGTTCAACATTCAGAGCAAAGTAACAGGTCTGATCCACATATAGAGTACTGAACTTCCACGTTGACAACCATCATAGCCAAGTTAACTATCTACTCCCACTAATACTCTAGTAGCGTACAAATACTAACTTACTCTTAGCTAACTAGACGATGCCGGCCGCCATCTGTGGTACACGCTAAACGCCGGCACTGGTGTCATGCGCCTCGCCTCGGACTTGCAGGAGGTGCGATAGGGCGTGTTGCTCACGCACGTTGGCCCTTTCCATGCCGGCGTGGTCCACCGAAGCTTCGGCTTCCAAGCGGGAAACCCACTTGACGAGATGGTAGTAAAAATCGGCATCCCGAACGCGTGCGTGCCCGACAGCCTCTAGGGCTATTTGCCGGGCGCCGGCCTCCATGTAGTCGGCCCAGTTGTGGGCGCTCTGCTCGCGACTCAGAGCGTCGGTGCATTGTTCCTCCATGTCCCGCTGGCGGCGCAAATCAGCGATACACTACTCCTCCGCCAGGCGGTCGCGCTCCAACAACTCCTGCTCCTCCGCCATGCGGTCGCGCTCCAACAAATCCTCGATCTCCGCATTGCCATCTAAAGATAGATAGAATGCCTCCTCCCACCGTCTGCCTTCCGGTGAAAACCCGAACACTAGTTCCGGCGGTGACCGCCTCCGGCGTCGCCTACCGTAGACGGGCGGGGCATGGCGGACGTGGCGAGTGACGTCGGGCCGGTGGGGGCTTATGAGGATATGGCCGGGAAATAGTACTTATAGGCGAAAGGTAGCGCGACGGTCATCGGAATTCAATGCATAATGGCTTAGCGCGCCAGCTTGCCATGGAAAACTAGAGAAACTGAAATTATGACTGTGACGTCCCGTCCCGTCTGAGTCGCACGCCGGCATGGCGGTCGAACGAGTGCACTCGAATCATCTCCCTCCTTGTCAATAATGATTCCACGGATTTAAAAAGCCCGCAACAATTAAAGCGTATCTTTTTCCGCATCAGTCAGCTGCCTTAATTACGGCCGGCTGCATGCAGGCACTTAGAATCGCTCGCAGGCAGTACGCGAAGCCGCATGCAATGAGTCGCAGCCGAGGGCACGCATGCAGCCACTTAAATCGCTGGAATTAATTAGGCTTAAACTTCTGCATGTCGTTAATTATTGCCATGCCTTGGTCTTGCTGCTTTGCTCACGGGACTAATAAACCCGGACAGAGGGAGTACCTTGGTTGGTGAGAGGTTTGAATTAAGCCCTGCAAACCGGAAATGAGGTACTAGTACGTGTGTGATCCGCTATTTATTCGTGTAGGATCGAGTAGGTTGTTTCTTGAATTGAGCCCTGCAAACCGGAAAGGAGGTAGTACGTGCGTGATCCACTATTTATCCATGTAGGATCGATAGTGTAGCTTGCCAGTTTCTTCAGAGGTAGGCATTTTTATCCGTGTAGGATCGATAGTGTAGCTTGTCAGTTTCTTCAGAGGTAGGCATTTTTATTCAAAAAACTGCCACTTCGCATCTTGCGTCACAAATAAAATTGCCAGGAGCGCATTTGTAGGCTAGCTAGTGATCGATTAGTAACTTGTAAACACTGAGCAAACAGAAATAAGTAACTGTTAATGCATCTCAATGATTCACAGATCATATACAAATATGTAGCTCCAAAAGCAAAGATCAGCCACTTCGGATCTTGCGTCGCAACTAAAACTAACTAGTACGATTCCCATACATAAGATCAACATGTTAATGCATCTCAATGATTCACGGATCATATACAAATATGTAGCTCCAAAAGGAAAGATCTAAAAAAACATATGTTCTTCCTACTAACATGGATGCTTCCCTTGGCCAACATTCAGTACAGACTGAACGAAAAATTTGTTTGTGAAGTCTACAATTCCTCTTGCAAATGTAAGTGGTTTCACCAACAGTTGGAACCATGAGAATGAACCACACATGATGGAGGAACATCCACTGCAATATGATTTGGTCTTCTCTCGATCACACCGCGAGACTATTTTCGGAATACAAACTTTAACTTAGGCAAAATGATGCCCATTGTATAATCAGACCAAAGAAATGAAGCACCTAGTGTTGGCCAATAAATAGTACAATACTACTTTTCTGCAGTCCATGAAGTGACTATCCAATCTTTCTATGTCTATTTTCAAATGGCACTACATGAAGTGACTATACTATTCTCTTGTGCAGTTCAACCAAAATCGCGGACACTTTGTTTGTTTGCCAAATAGCAACGGGCAGACATCTCTGTCTGCAAAAATATCAAACAGCTAGTAAACATATACCACACCTTGTATTTTTGGTTTAAACATGTCTCTTCCGCTTAGCATCTGTCATGTTCTGCACTCGACAATCTGATACAGTTATGTTTTGCCCTGGACAATTTCATACTGAATTGATTTGCTGGTTCAGAGCAGAAATATAGCGCCTATTCTTCATCAGACCAAGTGTCGTGGAATTGTCACGGCAGATGTCCTTAGTGTCAGGACTTAGTCGCGAGGCCAACGCATCTATGTGGTAGCTTGAGAGGGGTTGAGCGGGAATGAGAGACGCGATGTTTTGCCCAGGTTCGGCCCCTCATGGTGGAGGTAAAAGCCTACATCCTACTTCATTGATATTGATGATGATGATCACGGTTACAAGAGTGCTCTAACTCGAGAGCTATTGTCTAAACCTAACTTGTCCAACTTGTGGAACTTGTGAATCTCGCCCCCTTTTGGGGAGCCTTGCCCCTCCTTATATAAGTTGAAGGGGCCGGCCTACATGTAGAGTCCTAGTAGAATTAGGACTAGTATATCTTCTAATACAAACCGGATACAAGTACAGGTCTTAACTCCTTGTAAGATAATATTCCTCCTGCCTTCCTCTTAAACCGGCCCACCATTAAATGTGAACCGGCCTTCTGGGTCTTGGGCCTTGTCATCTGTCTGTCCCGCACGCCTGATCACCAGTGAGTCATACTGACTAGGTGGGCTGCTTGTAAACCGCCAGGTCAGGGCGGGTCGCCGGTAACTCGCCAAGTGTCAGCGGGGTCTTCAGATAAACCGCCAAGTTCGGCCGGGTTAACTTCCGGCCGGTTTACACCACCAATCATGTAAACCGCCAATCCTCTGGCGGTTTACCAATTAAACGCCTAGTCCGGCCGGGTTATACTTCCGGCCGGTTTACGCCGCGGGGTATATCCGCGACACCAAGGATATCCATGTTCAAAGTGATGGAAGAGGTGAAATTGATACAACTGAAATTGAGCATCCAATCATTGAATCCTGTTATGCACCTCCAATGTAGGTCCACCTTGCCAATAAATTCACATGCAAACCACTAGTATTACTATCTAATGACAGTACAAAAAGAGTAGCAAGATAGTAGCAAACCATGTACCTTCGTAATGAACAGCTCATAGTGCCACCAATTGGATATAAAGGTTTTGAAAAAAACATGCTCCTAATGTTGAACCAGTTGGACTTTTTGTGCAGTTCCACTAAAATCGAGCATCCCTATTTGCATAGATATTGAAAGTGTGATTACTCTAAAAGTGGCACTAGTTGAAGCATAGACTCACAAATATAAGCATTCCAATTTCTTAATGGCAAAAGCTAGCAAGACTGTTTCTAACCACCTGTTTGAAGGATAAATAAAGCAACAACGGCTGATGTCAGGAAGCCATACATAGTTTTTTCTGAAAAACTGAGCCATTCTGACCTTTCCTCTTCTTTTAAGCAAATTTTGTGCAGTTCTACTAAAATAAAATGCCATCACTTCCTTGACAATTGAGTGACACTGTACAAAAGGAAATGACTTAACATTACATCATGATGTCAGGTATGTAGTCGACAGGCATTAGAGACAAACATACAGACCTCCTCCGATAACATAATGAACATTAATTTTAACAAATGTGTGACTAGCTTTACCGGGATAATTTGAGTGAACTCTACACCCGTTGTTCCTTAATATAAGACATTTTTGTGGTTCAATTTAAAGTACCCAAACATCTAGTATTTAGAAAAATAGGTAGTAGTTTTCTTGAGCACATATCTGTGAAAGCTCGCCACACTTTATTTATGTCCATACGCTAATGCAACACCATTCGAATACTACAAATATACACTAATCCAGTGGCTAGTGCAACAGTAGAGTAATTAGTTTATTACAGGGTACAGTACAATGGTTTTACTGAACAGATTTCAATAAACTCTAGCACTAGAAGGTTTCTATAAGAATTAACAATACAAAATGTAAAGGTAACAAGTTTCAGCATTCGTATACTAGCTGTGCATGAGCATTAAACCAAATACAAAAGTCTGAAGGTAACTAGCATTATTAACTAATGACAGTATAAAAAAATTGCAAACCATGTACCTCCAAGGTAAATATCATTTCGAACTCGGGGGGACCTTAAAAATTGCTATCCCAATCTTGATAATCGATCAAACATAAAAACTTGATCGAACGAATCAAGAGAACAGCCGGAGGAGGAGGTGCCCACTCTTGACCTTTCCTCTTGTCTTCATAATTGTCTATGCAGTTTAACCAAAATAAAATGACATCACCGCCTTGGCATTTTGGTGACACTGTACAAAAAAATTAACTTATCTCATGAAAGTGAGGTATGTAATCTATAAGCATTAATAGTGCAAAAATCTGAAGGTAGTAACAAGTTTCATCGTTGGTATGCTGGCTGTGCAACAGCATTAGAATGCCTTAGCTGAAAAATCTTTAATACATCCACAATCAACAGCTAACCCTAAAATAATCCAGTGACATTAAATGGCATTGCTTAAATTTATCAGTGGCATTAGACTGAGAGCGGCATTAGTTAAATGTGGCATCACTTTAGTAGTAGCATTGCTTGACTTGACTGCTGGCGTTATACTAACAGCAACAAAAGTGGCAATAAGAGCATGGGAGGCCCATTCGGACAGTGGGCGCACCAGTACGATGTACCTCCACGGACGCAGAGTGGTGAGGGAGGTATGGTTGCCCAGAGCAACAAATATCCAGGCAGTATATGTGGATTACGTCCCATTTTTGTTCTCTTTAGCCACCTTTTTCCTATGCGAGGACAACAAACCGATCGACCTAGTCATTCTCTATTGCGTTGTCATGCCTTTCTACCCTTCTTCAACCAAGAGACACGAGACTCGTTCCTTAGCTACTGATTTCCCCTTTTCAACCTAGATGCGGGTTCGATGCCTACTCTCTTGGACAGTACAGTCTCCCTTCCTTTCCTTATTCAACCCAGACATGGATTAGTCTGCATGAAGTAGGGTTTCCTTTAATAGTGCAAATTATGGTTTTCGTCTGCGTGGCCAGTAGAGCAGAGGATAGCAAATTGGGAAGATGGTGGAGTGGAAAAAGATCCACATGCAACGACGTGGCAGATGGGGCAATAGAACAAGGTTATGGTTCGAAAAGAGGTAGCATACCTGAGGGTCGGCGGGAAGTGGCTTCGCTCGTGGTCGTCGTCCTCCGCACACACTACGGCAGCGATCTTGGAGATGGAGACCATCCCACGCGGGCGCTAGGTCTGAGAGGACGGCCTTGTCGTCAGTGCGTGACCTCGCTCGCCGACGACGAGTGCGTCAACGCTGCACGTCCTTTTCTTCCCCGGCGGATCTGTGACCACCGGTGTGGAGGGAGAGAGGGGTCGTCTTTTTTACATCTGGAGAGAGGGTGGTAGTGTGAGAAGCAAGTGGGAAGACCTTAGCAAGAAAGCGCTCAAGCTCCAGCCTATATATCTTTTTTATACTACTAGTACTGGAGGTGGAGTAGTGGTAGACTAGTTTATATTTTCTCTGCATACAGTACCAGTTAGTCGTGCTTCAAAACTGATCGGCACGCCATTAAAAAAAAGGTCGATAACTAATGCGGCACCTCGGGCCAACGCGGCCAGATCGCATTTTGCACGAGAAATTACACACCATGTTTCGTTGACATGTGGTCCCGTTCCAACATATCAGTGGGACGACAGCGAGTAGTAGGAGTATTTCCGAACGAACATGTAGGCCAGGGCGCCTCTTCGTGAACCGTGACAAACTCGCAACCGTCCACCGACTCTTCGCCTTTCCCTCTCGATTTGGAACTGCTGTCGCACGCTCTTCCTCTCCCTCCTCCATTTTCCTTCAGCCCTTCACCCTTTCTTCTGCCATTGTTCGATCGTCTTCTCCATGGAGGGAACAGGCCGGAAACGACCCCGTTATTATTGCCCCAATCTGAAAGATGACGTGGTGGAGGAACTCATTGATAGGTGCGACTTCATCACCTCGGCTAGCATGGCAGGTTCTTTCAAGGCCATTCTCGACTCAACTAATAACATCATTACAAAGAACCCAAGAGTCAAGGAGCAGTTTGATCTCCCCTATCTTCTTCACCATGACCCTGATGACTGGCGCCGGCACGACGGAGGCCTCGCCCTGTGCAAGTTGATGCCGCTTGATAATGATACGTATGATGTTAAGATGCCATCGCTTGAGGGCAAGGCTTGGGCGGGCACAAATGGAGATTGGGTTGTTTACATTGGGTCCAACTGCGAGTGGGAACTTGTGAATGTGTACACTCGTGACCGCGTTACACTTCCAAAAATCTCCGTAGACTGCCCAGAGGTTGAGCACACCGATATTGTACGCACGTTCAAATACGATCATGGTGTCTGTCTTCTACAGAAGATAGCAATTTGTCGAGTTCCCAACCGCTCTTGGAATTACAACAACTATCAAGTTGTTGCTATCTTCGACAAGCTTGTTGTCGTCCTTGGTGGTTTGACTCGATGGATATTGCTCAAAAATCAGTTTCTGTACACGGATGAGTACTGTGATGCAATTCAATACGAGGGCCTTGTGTTTGCTGCCACCACTCGTGGCACTGTTTTTGCATGGGATCCTCGTAGTTTCGGTACGTTCGTCTTCCACCATAATTATAATTGTTTCATCCACATGCATGCGGGTTAGCAAGTTTCCCTTTACTAATTAACCTTCTTCTTGTGTTTCTAAGGTCCTGTGAACATCCACCACCTATACTTGAAAATTTTTATAAGCAAGGGGGAGATGACGATGGTGATGATCACGAGCATGAGGACGAGCAGCGCCCATATACTCTGTGGCGCCTGGCAACTAATCCTGATGGATCACCTCTTCTTGTGTGTATACAGCCCACTGATGATGTTACTGCTAAGGAAGCAGGTGTAGTCTCCCATGGTCGCACTCTCCGGACCTATTCCAACACCCGTTGCATGGTATTCGGGATGGATACTAGTGTGCTAGCGCCAACTCCTTCTCCCTGGTACAGACTTGATAGCCTTGGAGAAAACTATCTCTTCCTTGGACAAAACTATCCGATGATGGTGAAAGGCGATCCAACTGTTGTTGACACAATGTTACTAGTACCATTTATGAGAAGCAACTGTGTCTATAACTCGGACATTTGGGTGGTTTCCTACCCTGGTACTGATATAGTAGGCCGCTTGAGCCTGGATGATCAGTCCTGCGTGTTCCAGATCGACAATCGATGGCCCGTCCCAGAGAATCACTTGTGGTTCAAAGCAAGCGTTTCCAACACCGAGGAATGGTTGAGTTGAAGTTCATTTCATTGCTTGTTATTTGTTGTGTGGTGAAAACTTTAGTATTTATAATGTATCCTTGTTGTCGATGTGGGTTGATGACCTATTGTATGTAATAAAATGATATGCCTGTGATAAACTTACTAAATTTATGAATGGCTTTCTAGTCGCTTCTCTGAGTGAGTGGTGCGACGAGGCAAAAAAATATTTTCCGAATACATAATTGTACGTGCATTGCAACAGGTTATCAGATGAGGCCAATCAACAATAGTAGTACACTATTTGTCCTAGCTTCACATGCTTCACGCGTCGGGCGGGTATTTTTACTGTAGCCATATGTTAATCTGTTCGATGTATGTAAGCAGCACCTTGAATCCTCGATACTAGTACTATATAGTAGGAGTAAGTAGTAGGAGTAGTAGGGTGGCATGGGCCAGAACAAGCATTCATGTACAGGAGTACGACACACGCCACCACCATGACATCCATCTGACACCATATTATTTCTTGGAGTCCGTGCTAGAGCAATCTCTTCAACCTCGTCGTTTTTCTAACTTCAGCCATCGCGCGGCGGGCGAGGTGGGGGTTTGCCGATAGTCGGTTTCCTTAACTGTGGTCCCACTTGTAAGGCCAACTCCAACGCACGACCCCAAACGGATCTCCGTTTTGCACGAACTCCAATGATAATTTTGACTAGAAAAGCAAGACCAAAGAAAACAAGAACCACAAGAATACATTTTACTACTCCTGTAAGTTGGATTAGTGCCTTCTCAATGCATTCATTGTTAATCTGCGGAGGCTCGATCTTGCGTGCTTCTTTCTTCTTCGAGTGTAAAGAAGTAGACGTTGCTTCCTCGCATCTAGTCTCATGTCTAGCCTCTATTCTAGTAGGAGTATCAACAAGTGCACTAATCTCATCTCAAGCCTCTGTGCTAGCTAAAAGTGATAGAACATCTACTAAATTGCGCTCTATCAATATATGGATGTACTCTTCTTCCCAATACAAAAACTTGCATCCATTCTACTCCCTCCGTTGCATAATACATGCCTTCCATTTGTCAAAATATATATGTATCTAGACATGTTTTAGTATATAGGTACATCCATTTTTGGACAAATGGAAGTCAAGTATTTTGGAACGGAGGGAGTACACAATAAATTTTTTAAGTTAGCACAACTAGTCTAATCCGAGAGCACAACCGAAGATTTGGTCGGGTTCTTCCTCCTTTTGCCGACATGTGGGACATCCAGCATCCAGGTCGTGTCATGAAAGAAAATAGAGTGGTAGTTGAAGCCACGAGATGTGCATCTTGGGTTAAACTGTAAATAGAATCTTACTACTCTTGAGTAACTCCAAAAGCGGCCACCGAAGATCTTTATTGGATTTGTTTTTCATCACCAGAACGTCGAGGTGAAAGATGTGCAGGTTCAGTGGGTCCTCTTGCGTTTTCACTGGCATGTGGGGCCGCATGTGAGCAAACAGACGATGGGCTCTGAGCGTCCGCTGGCTGGCTGAGAAGAGAGATAGAGGAGGGCTGAGCACAGACTACAGGAAATTTATTCTACGTACCTCGATATAGGCTCGATATAGTGGGGTGGCATGGCCCATAACTAGCCTTCACGTCTAGCAGTACGGCACACGGCACCCACACGAGTCCCATCCGACACCAATTTTCTTGGAGTCCGTGCTACAACCATCTCTCCTCCCTCCTATTTTCTCAGCCATCGCGCGGTGGGCGGGGTGGGGGTTTGCCGATAGTCAGTTTGCTCAACTGTGGTCCCACTTGTAAGTGAAAATGCAACACCGCACGCATTCCTGATACGTCTCCAACGTATCTATAATTTTTAATTGCTCCATGCTATATTATCTTCTGTTTTGGATGTTTATGGGATTTATTATACACTTTAATATCATTTTTGGGACTAACCTATTAACCCAGAGCCCAGTGCCAGTTTCTGTTTTTTACCTTGTTTTAGGGTTTCGAAGAAAAGGAAAATCAAATGGAGTCCAATTGAACTGCACTTCATGGAACTCATTTTTGGAAGGAAAGAAGCCCAGAAGACTTGGAGTGCACGTCAGGGGACCTTCGAGGAGGCCACGAGGTAGGGGACGCGCCCACCCCCCCTGGGCGCGCCCTCCACCCTTGTGGGCCCCTCGTGCCCCCCCTGACGTACTTCTTCCGCCTATATATCTCCATATACCCTAAAACAATTGGGGGGCACAATAGATAGGGAGTTCCACCGCCATAAGCCTCCGTAGCCACCGAAAGCCAATCTAGACCCATTCCGGCACCCTGCTGGAGGGGGCAATCCCTCTCCGGTGGCCATCTTCATCATCCCGATGCTCTCCATGACGAGGAGGGAGTAGTTCTCCCTCGGGGCTGAGGGTATGTACCAGTAGCTATGTGTTTGATCTCTCTCTCTCGTGTTCTTGAGATGATACAATCTTGATGTATCGTGAGCTTTGCTATTATATTTGGATCCTATGATTTTTTTTCTCCCCCCTCTACTCTCTTGTAATGGATTGAGTTTCCCCTTTGAAGTTATCTTATCGGGTTGAGTCTTTAAAGATTTGAGAACATTTGATGTATGTCTTGCCGTGCGTATCTGTGCTGACAATGGCATATCACGTGATTCACTTGATGTATGTTTTCGTGATCAACTTGCGGGTTCCGCCCATGAACCTATGCATAGGGGTTGGCACATGTTTTCGTCGAGATTCTCTGGTAGAAACTTTGGGGCACTCTTTGAGGTTCTATGTGTTGGTTGAATAGATGAATTTGAGATTGTGTGATGCATATCGTATAATCATACCCACGGATACTTTAGGTGACATTGGAGTATCTAGGTGACATTAGGGTTTTGGTTGATTTGTGTCTTAAGGTGTTATTCTAGTACGAACTCTAGGGCTGTTTGTGACACTTATAGGAATAGCACAACAGATTGATTGGAAAGAATAACTTTCAGGTGGTTTCGTACCCTACCATAATCTCTTCGTTTGTTCTCCGCTATTAGTGACTTTGGAGTGACTCTTTGTTGTTGAGGGATAGTTATATGACCCAATTATGTTATTATTGTTGAGGGAACTTACACTAGCGAAAGTATGAACCCTAGGCCTTATTTCCTATCATTGCAATACCGTGTATGCTCACTTTTATCACTTGCTACCTTGCTGTTTTTATAATTTCAGATTACAAATACCTTTATCTACTATCCATATACCACTTGTATCACCATCTCTTCACCGAACTAGTGCACCTATACAATTTACCATTGTATTGGGTGTGTTGGGGAAACAAGAGACTCTTTGTTATTTGGTTGCAGGGTTGCTTGAGAGAGACCATCTTCATCCTACGCCTCCTACGGATTGATAAACCTTAGGTCATCCACTTGAGGAAAATTTGCTACTGTCCTACAAACCTCTGCACTTGGAGGCCCAACAATGTCTACAAGAAGAAGGTTGTGTAGTAGACATCAAGCTCTTTTATGGCGCCGTTGCCGGGGAGGTTAGTGCTTGAAGGTATATCTTTAGATATTGCAATCGAGCCTTTTAGTTTCTTGTTTTATCACTAGTTTAGTTTATAAAAGAAAACTATAAAAAAATGGAATTGAGTTTGTCTCATACGCTTCACCTTTTTTAATATCTTTCGTGAGTATGATGGAAATGATAATTGTGCTCAAGTGCTAGAAGAAGAAATCTATAAAATGTTTGGCACTAAATATTTGAATAATGATCATGATTGCAATGTTGTTAGTATGAATTCCTTGAATATCTATGATGCTAATGATATGCAAAGCCACAAGCTTGGGGAAGCTATGTTTGATGAAGTTGATATTTTTTGTCCCCCAAATTTTGATGAGAAAATTTATTATGATGAAAGCATGCCTACTATCTATGATGACTATTGTGATGACATGTATGCTTTAAAGAATAATGATAACAATGAAACTTGTCATCTTAATTTCAATTGAACATTTTCAATCCGATGATAGTTACCTTGTTGAGTTTGCTCCCACTACTATTCATGAGAAGAATTTTGCTTATGTGGAGAGTAGTAATTCTCTATGCTTGTAGATCATGAAAAGAATGCTTTAGGTGCTGGTTATATTGTTTAATTCATTCATGATGCTACTGAAAATTATTATGAGGGAGGAATATATACTTGTAGGAATTGCAATAATATCAAGTTTCCTCTCTATGTGCTTAAAATTTTGAAGTTATGCTTGTTTTACCTTCCTATGCTAGTTGATTATTGTTCCCACAAGTTGTTTTCTCACAAAATCCCAATGCATAGGAAGTGGGTTAGACTTAAATGTGCTAGTCATATTCTTCATGATGCTCTCTTTATGTTTCAATTCTTATCCTTTATGTGAGCATCATTGAAATCATCATGCCTAGCTAGGGGCGTTAAACGATAGCGCTTGTTGGGAGGCAATCCAATTTTATTTTTGTTACTTGCTTTTTGCTCCTGTTTAGTAATAAATAATTTATCTAGACTCTGTTATGATTGAGTTTTTTTATGTTTAATTAGTGTTTGTGCCAAGTAGAACCGTTGGGAAGACTTGGAGAAAGTCTTGTTGATCTTGCTGTAAAAAACAGAAACTTTAGCGCTCACGAGTATTGTTGCAATTTTTTAATGGGAGCGCTATTTAGTTAATTCTTTTTGCAGATGATTAATAGATAAATTCCTCACGTCCAGCAATTTATTTTAGAATTTTTGGGGTTCCAGAAGTTTGCGTTAGTTATAGATTACTACAGACTGTTCTCTTTTTGACAGATTCTGTTTTTCGTGTGTTGTCTGCTTATTTTGATGAATCTATGGCTAGTAAAAGAGTTTATGAACCATAGAGAATTTGGAATACAGTAGTTTTAACACCAATATAAATAAAGAATGATTTCATTACAGTACCTTGAAATGGTGTTTTATTTTCTTTCGCTAACGGAGCTCACGAGTTTTCTACTTTAAGTTTTGTGTTGTGAAGTTTTCAAGTTTTGGGTAAAGATTTGATGGACTATGGAATAAGGAGTGGAAAGAGCCTAAGCTTGGGGATGCCCAAGGCACCCCAAGGTAATATTCAAGGACAACCAAGAGCCTAAGCTTGGGGATGCCCCGGATGGCATCCCCTCTTTCATCTTCGTTCATCGGTAACTTTACTTGGAGCTATATTTTTATTCGCCACATGACATGTGTTTTGCTTGGAGCGTCATTTTATTTTCTTTTGCTTTGCTTGATGTTTGAATAAAATACCAAGATCTGAAATTATTAAATGTTAGAGAGTCTTCATATAGTTGCATAATTATTCGACTACTCATTGATCTTCACTTATATCTTTCGGAGTAGTTCGTTGTTGCTCTAGTGCTTCACTTATATCTTTTTAGACCACGGTGGTGGTTTTATTTTATAGAAATAGATGAACTATCATGCTTCACTTATATTATTTTGGGAGTCTTTAGAATAGCATGGTAATTTTCTTAAATAATCCTAATATGCTAGGCATCCAAGAATAGTAAAAACTTTCATATAGAGTATTGAATACTAAGAGAAGTTTGATGTTTGATGATTGTTTTGAGATATGGAGGTAATAATATCAAAGTCGTGCTAGTTGAGTAGTTGTGAATTTTATAAATGCTTGTGTTGAAGTTTGCAAGTCCCGTAGCATGTACGTATGGTAAACGTTATGTAACAAATTTGAAACATGAGGTGTTATTTGATTGTCCTCCTTATGAGTGGCGGTCGGGGACGAGCGATGGTCTTTTCCTACCAATCTATCCCCCTAGGAGCATGCGCGTAGTGCCGAGGTTTTTTATGACTTGTAGATTTTTGCAATAAGTATGTGAGTTCTTTAGGACTAATGTTGAGTCCATGGATTATACGCACTCTCACCCTTCCATCATTGCTAGCCTCTTCGGTACCGTGCATTGCCCTTTCTCACATTGAGAGTTGGTGCAAACTTCGCTGGTGCATCCAAACCCCGTGATATGATACGCTCTATCACACATAAACCTCCTTATATCTTCCTCAAAACATCCACCATACCTACCTATTATGGCATTTCCATAGCCATTCCGAGATATATTGCCATGCAACTTTCCACCATTCCGTTTATCATGACACATTCGTCATTGTCATATTTCTTTGCATGATCATGTAGTTGACATCGTATTTGTGGCAAAGCCACCATTCATAATTCTTTCATACATGTCACTCTTGATTCATTGCATATCCCGGTACACCGCCGGAGGCATTCATATAGTGTCATCTTTGTTCTAGTATCGAGTTGTAATCATTGAGTTGTAAATAAATAGAAGTGTGATGATCATCATTTTCTAGAGCATTGTCCCAAGTGAGGAATAAAAAAAGAAAGGCCATAAAAAAAGAGAAGGCCCAAAAAAGAGAAAGGCCATAAAAAAAGAGAAGGCCCCAAAAAAATATAAATAAAAAAATAAAAAAATGAGAGAATAAGAGAGAAGGGACAATGCTACTATCCTTTGCCACACGTGTGCTTCAAAGTAGCACCATAATCCTCATGATAGAGAGCCTCTTGTTTTGTCACTTTCATATACTAGTGGGAATTTTCATTATAGAACTTGGCTTGTATATTCCAACAATGGGCCTCCTCAAGTGCCCTAGGTCTTCGTGAGCAAGCAAGTTGGATGCACACCCACTAGTTTCTTTTGTTGAGCTTTCATACATTTATAGCTCTAGTGCATCCGTTGCATGGCAATCCCTACTCCTTGCCTCGACATCAATTGATGGGCATCTCCATAGCCCATTGATTAGCCTCGTTGATGTGATACTTTCTCCTTTTTTGTCTTCTCCACATAACCCTCTCATTATTCTATTCCACCCATAGTGCTATATCCATGGCGCGCGCTCATGTATTGCGTGAAAGTTTATAGGTTTGAGATTACTAAAGTATGAAACAATTGCTTGGCTTGTCATCGGGGTTGTGCATGATGAGGGCATTCTTGTGTGACGAAAATGGAGCATGACTAAACTATATGATTTTGCAGGGACGAACTTTCTTAGGCCATGTTATTTTGAGAAGACATAATTGCTTAGTTAGTATGCTTGAAGTATTATCATTTCTATGTCAATATGAACTTTTGTCTTGAATCTTTCGGATCTGAATATTCATGCCACAATTAAGAAGAATTACATTGAAATTATGCCAAGTAGCATTCCACATCAAAAATTCTGTTTTTATCATTTACCTACTCGAGGACGAGCAGGAATTAAGCATGGGGATGTTGATACGTCTCCAACGTATCTATAATTTTTGATTGCTCCATGCTATATTATCTTCTGTTTTGGATGTTTATGTGCTTTATTATACACTTTTATATCATTTTTGGGACTAACCTATTAACCCAGAGCCCAGTGCCAGTTTCTGTTTTTACCTTGTTTTAGGGTTTCGAAGAAAAGGAAAATCAAACGGAGTCCAATTGACCTGAAACTTCATGGAACTCATTTTTGGAAGGAAAGAAGCCCAGAAGACTTGGAGTGCACATCAGGGGACCTTCGAGGAGGCCACGAGGTAGGGGGTGCGCCCTCCACCCTCGTGGGCCCCTCGTGGCCCCCTGACGTACTTTTTCCGCCTATATATCTCCATATACCCTAAAACGACCGGGTGGCACAATAGATCGGGAGTTCCGCCGCCAGAAGCCTCCGTAGCCACCGAAAGCCAATCTAGACCCGTTCTGGCACCTTGCCGGAGGGGGAAATCCCTCTCCGGTGGCCATCTTCATCATCTCGGTGCTCTCCATGACGAGGAGGGAGTAGTTCTCCCTCGAGGCTGAGGGTATGTACCAGTAGCTATGTGTTTGATCTCTCTCTCTCTCTCCTGTTCTTGAGATGATACGATCTTGATGTATCGTGAGCTTTGCTATTATATTTGGATCTTATGATGTTTCCCCCCCACCTCTACTCTCTTGTAATGGATTGAGTTTCCCCTTTGAAGTTATCTTATCGGATTGAGTCTTTAAAGATTTGAGAACACTTGATGTATGTCTTGCCGTGCGTATCTGTGGTGACAATGGGATATCACGTGATTCACTTGATGTATGTTTTGGTGATCAACTTGCGGGTTCCTCCCATGAACCTATGCATAGGGGTTGGCACACGTTTTTGTCGTGATTCTCCGGTAGAAACTTTGGGGCACTCTTTGAGGTTCTATGTGTTGGTTGAATAGATGAATCTGAGATTGTGTGATGCATATCGTATAATCATACCCACGGATACTTGAGGTGACATTGGAGTATCTAGGTGACATTAGGGTTTTGGTTGATTTGTGTCTTAAGGTGTTATTCTAGTACGAACTCTAGGGATGTTTGTGACACTTATAGGAATAGCCCAATGGATTGATTGGAAAGAATAACTTTGAGGTGGTTTAGTACCCTACCATAATCTATTCGTTTGTTCTCCGCTATTAGTGACTTTGGAGTGACTCTTTGTTGCATGTTGAGGGATAGTTATATGATCCAATTATGTTATTATTTGTGAGGGAACTTACACTAGCGAAAGTACGAACCCTAGGCCTTATTTCCTATCATTGAAATACCGTTTATGCTCACTTTTATCACTTGCTACCTTGCTGTTTTTATAATTTCAGATCACAAATACCTTTATCTACTATCCATATACCAGTTGTATCACCATCTCTTCGCCGAACTAGTGCACCTATACAATTTACCATTGTATTGGGTGTGTTGGGGACACAAGAGACTCATTGTTATTCGGTTGCAAGGTTGCTTGAGAGAGACAATCTTCATCCTATGCCTCCTACGGATTGATAAACCTTAGGTCATCCACTTGAGGGAAATTTGCTACTGTCCTACAAACCTCTGCACTTGGAGGCCCAACAACGTCTACAAGAAGAAGGTTGTGTAGTAGACATCAATTCCCGCTTGAGCGGCGTGCCGGACCAACCGTGTGGGGGTGCGACGCGAACACGGCAGGCTTTTCCTTTTGAACTCGTAACTTGTAAAATTTGGTTTTGCTCCATGGCGCGACCAATAGATAGAAAATAACGATTTTGCCTAGAGTAATGAGAATTTTGGTTCTGGCGCCGTTCATGCATGGAGTACGTACGAAAATTATGAAGTTGATGCGAAAGGTAAGATAATTACTGTAGTATCATATACTACTACATGGATTTGACGGGAAGATAAAAATACATACGGATCCATCAACGACATCCTCACGCCCTAGTGCGCTGGGTCACCAACCGACGTCTGAGGAGCAGCGGCGTTGGCAGCGAGCTCAACGTGCTTCTGAACAGTGCCGTCCAAGGTTGCCCTGTGGTCCAAGAAGGCCAGCGTCCTATCGTCCTCCTCTTGCATGTAGTAGTCCTTGTGGACGATTTGCGCGTAGACGTAGGTGATTATGTTGATGGTGTATTGCTGTGCCAGGCACTGTGCGGCGAGCATGACCTCGAGGTGGACATTCTTCGGCACGACGGCGGGCAGTCGCAGGGCCACCAGTGCGTCGAAGAGGTTGTCACCATAGTGGCCGTTGAGGGTGGCGGGCATCACAGAGCCTGGGCGCGTCGGCTGGAGGCTTACGTCAAAGTCGTCCGCAAGCTTCTTGACGACGGTGAACTTGTCGAGGAAACCGACGAGGACCTCGTCGAACAAGGAGACGAAGCTGTCGTCCAAGCGGCCCCTCACCCTGGCGGCCTCAAGCAATACTACCTGGAGACGTTCCTCCGTGCCGGGCCGTAGGCCGGCGTCATGGACCATCTGGCATAGCCGGCTGATGCTCGCGCTCATCGCCACCATGGGTCTAGCTTAGCTTCTAGTCAACTGATCTTACGATTCGAGTGATCACTCTTGCCCTTGGTTAGTGTGCGTAGGTGCGTAGGATTTCGTACTACTCCTCGGCCCTGTAGTGCACATGCCTTTGGCTGTATGATAGGTGGGCCAGCCACCCCCTAGGCTCATATGTCATTCACCCAAAGGCAGTTGTCGTAAGTCAATGAAGCTGCGTCCCCCTCCGTGGCGGTGCAGTATAGTCATCTCACCAGACCTCTAGTTGGGGCCAAAGGAGAGAAGTTTGATGTTTACTGGTTTATTGGTCCCCTTTGCATTTTGCGCCAAGTTTTGACCTTTGATTTAACTAATAAAATGTTAATGCATGTAAACAAAAATGTTATGTAGGTCACCTTACGAAAACCAAATAATCCCAAAATACTTAGGCACGGTGCATTAACTCCCTCCTTGTTTCTTATTTCGTGACATATCAACCAATGAGAGATGTGGGCCATGCATGCTTTCAATGACTTGAGACTACCAAACATGACATGAAGTGTTTAGTTCATTGCATGTAATCCTGTTAGTACTCTAGTTAGCAAAAAAACATTAAGTTCTCTCGCCGATAGGAATAAAACACCATGTATTTATTTACAGAGGGAGTAGTACATTTTTTGTGACATGCATTACTAGATATTGCTAGTCAAATACTAAAATCCAGATGGACGTGGTAGTACTCCTAAATCCAGACGGTGGTGCTACTAGTACTAGTAGTAGTACTACCAATGTAGTAGTAGGAGTACTAGCACTGTACTACCCGTTGGTCAAATTATTACGTGTTGCTCCTCACAGTGAAGTGACAAGACCCTGCGCCAGAGATGACACCTGAGTATAGGCGCCGTGTTCGGTATACCATAGTCAGCCTCACCATCTGCAGTCACTATCATCATGGCTGTAGAGCTAGCCTGCTTACAACTAGCCCTGTTCGACATAATTTCCCATGCGTAGATGCCCGTGCATTGCACGGAACACCAAGATTGGGGGTGGACGGCTCCGGCAGCGGCCATCGCGCCAGATTTTTCCACGGCCTTCTAGATGTGGTGGGGAGGAGATAAGGCTGATTGTGAGAGACAAGGAGTTGTTTGTAAATAGGGAACAAGTGCGGGCATCTTTTTGCAAAAATGGAGAAGCTTGGTTTGTATGCGTCAGATCTAGATCCGACGGCTATTGGTGAAAGATGGGAGGCACAACATCATCACCAACTCAGGACCTGTTTGATTCGCAGGATTTTGAAAATGCAGGAATAGGACCCGGCAATATTACAAGTTTCAAACTGATATTACAAATGTTAGGAGTAATGCTGCACCTACGAAGAGGGAATTGCTAGGAAGTTTACGTAAGAACTTTTGTTACTTTAGGTGGATGCAGCATTATCGTACAAACTAAAATCCACCGCCCTGACAAGTCACTAATGGGCAAATAAGTTTCGAGTCTCTAGCCACTTGATGTTTCAAAAACAAATTCAGCTTCTGCGGAGACTTTGTCATTTAGGCTTAGACGCTTGCGGTGATCAGCACGCCATTCATTGTTGCGCCAGAGAACGCCAAACCTCATTACCTTGAGCACACTTGCCTCCAGAACAAAGAACCTGGCCAATTTAATCTCAGACGTGCTGCCTCGGTAGTCGATCAAATCAATTTCTGTAAGATGGAAATCAAGGCATTCGATGAGATTGTTATAGTGCAGCACATTTTTCACTTTCGGGTCTTTTTTATCTGCAAAAGAAGAGAACATATTAGAGCAGCTGGCTGCATAAGATTGTCGTGTCATCAAGAGGTACCAATATCATTCGCTCATACGATAGGGTTGGCTGGCTAGTGATATTTTTTCACTCTCTCTCTCTCTCCCTCTCTCTCTCTCTTTCCGTTTCCACTCATTTAACTAGGAGCACTGATAACCCACAAGTATAGGGGATCGCAACAGCTTTCGAGGGTAGAGTATTCAACCCAAATTTATTGATTCGACACAAGGGGAGCCAAAGAATAT
>NC_053026.1:409855953-409889430 GCF_003073215.2 Triticum urartu
TCTAGTGTAAAATTATTTGAACTAGCTTATAGAGCTAGTTCAACTCTAGTGTAAAATTATTTGTACTAGTCTATAGAGCTAGTTCAACTCTAGTGTAAAATTATTTGAACTAGCTTATAGAGCTAGTTCAACGCTAGTGTCAAATTATTTGTACTAGGCTATAGAGCTAGTGCAACTCTAGTGAAAAATTATTTCAACTAGCTTATAGAGCTCGTTCAACTCTAGTGTAAAATTATTAGAACTAGCTTATAGTGCTAGTTCTACTCTAGTGTAAAATTATTTGTAGTAGGCTATAGAGCTAGTTCAACTCTAGTGAAAAATTATTTCAACTAGCTATAGAGCTAGTGCAACTCTAGTGAAAAATTATTTCAACTAGCTTATAGAGCTCGTTCAACTCTAGTGTAAAATTATTAGAACTAGCTTATAGTGCTAGTTCTACTCTAGTGTAAAATTATTTGTAGTAGGCTATAGAGCTAGTTCAACTCTAGTGTAAAATTATTAGAACTAGCTTATAGTGCTAGTTCTACTCTAGTGTAAAATTATTTGTAGTAGGCTATAGAGCTAGTTCAACTCTAGTGTAAAATTATTTGAGCTAGCTTATAGAGCTAGTTCAACTCTAGTGTAAAATCATTTGTAATAGGCCATAGAACTAGTTCAACTCTAGTGTAAAATCATTTGTATTAGGCTATAGAGCTAGGTCAACTCTATTGTAAAATTATTTTAACTAGCTTATAGAGCTAGTTCAACTCTAGTGTAAAATTATTTGTACTAGGCTATAGAGCTAGTTCAACTCTAGTGTAAAATTATTTCAACCAGCTTATATATCTAGTTCAACTCTAGTGTAAAATTATTTGAACTAGCTTATAGAGCTAGTTTAACTCTAGTGTAAAATTATTTGTGCTAGACTACACGGGCTCTTCGATGTTTTCTAAACTTATTTGAACTCCAGACTTTTTTGCGTTCAGTATGCAGCATTCGAAGTGACGTCATCAATTTCCAACACATTCTTACATCATTTGTTGTTTTTCTATCATTTACCGATTTGTTTAGAGAGCTAAATAACCGTGAAATTGAAAATCACTACAAAATGAGCTTTGAAAATGTTGAAACTTGGCATGGTATCATCATTTCACTCGCATAGCATGTGCGAAAGAGTAGAGAGGGCCACGGCAAAAAATGGATGCACTTCATGTACAAACTGGACAATCTCTTTCAGGGTATGAGGTTTTCGGACGAGAACTCATCTGTTACACGGGCACTTCAAAGTTTTCTAAACTGATTTGAACTCCACACCTTTTTTGCGTTCAGTATGCAGCATTCAAAGCGACGTCATCAATTTCCAACACGTTCTGACATCATTTGCTATTTCTCAGTCATTTACCGATTTGTTTAGAGAGCTAAATGACCATGAAATTTAAAATCACTGCAAAATGAACTCTAAAAATGTTGAAACTACTAAAAAATAAAGAGAAGAGAGGGTCACATCTCAACATGCATGCATGAAGCTCCTGATTTTCCTCCTCTATTGAACTGGACGGCAGCAGGTGTGGCACTTCAGGAACAATGCGTCCGGCATCGCTGCCCTGAACAATCCTAGGTTGTCTCATGCCCCTGACGTCCAGACCGCTAGGTCTTCTATTGCTTTCTCCGGCTATAAATTATTTTATACATACACTATTCTGTAAAAAAGAAACGAACGGAACCGCACAACTTAAAACTTAGAAAAAAGAGAATAACAAACATGATAAGTGAAACATCTTGTACCATCTTGAGTGGTCTCTGTTCCAAAGCATTTTTTCACCTCAAATGAGATAATAGCATAGGCTACACGTACGGTTGTTTTTCAGATTTTTCCTGGGACTCCATCACACGCTGCTCCTGTCCGTCGCTGATGTGCAGAACACAAAACCAAAGCATGGACATCTGTCTGTTAACCTGGAAATTGGACGCCATAACATGCTCTGCTCTCCAACCATGACGAAGATCCTCTCGTGGAGTCATTCTGCCATGCACTGACATACAGGGTATACTCTCATGATAAATGACTTACTTAAGCCTTCTTCTAAGTGGCAATGGTCTGTTGTTAGGGCACTATGATGTGGGTTGAACGCGTGCCAGTTTAATTGCTGATGACCATTGGTACCTGATCTGCAATATGTGTGCTTAAGGAATTAATTAATTGAGGTAATGAATTCCCTTGCATATTGCACATTAGCTTATCAACCCCACTTGATTCAATTACCTTAATATATCTACAGGTGAAGGCATGTTGCAACAACTTATCTCCCTACGGTTCTCATCATATTAAGTTAAATATATGATGCAGCTTCATGCATCCATGCTTTTATCCATCTCATGATCAGAGCCAGAGTAAACTGGGTATAAAGGGAAGGTAAGGATGTGTGTGTGTGAGGCGCAGAAGGAACCTTTCTCCTGCCACCGGCAAACCATACGTCTCGTAGCCAGTGTATAACACATGGTGCCATGTGCCTTCACGTCCTCTATGTCGCTGCACGCAGAACACCATGACGTATTGATGTGCCTGCGTGGAGACATGCGGCAGATCGACAATCGTTGTCGTTAGGCTGTACATGTGCAGGTGAAGCATGAAGGGTCAACTTGCTCGTACACTCAAAACATTTTCTTGTATATAATGTTTTGTAAGTATTCAGGAATTGGTGTCCAAAACATACTATTAAGGGTCTGGCAATAATATCTATTTTACCAAAGAAAATGACTCAACTTACATACCTTAAGCCCTTAAGGGATTCCCACAATTAAGGCCATAAAGTTTAATTTGGCATCTCTTGTCTTCATGATTCGCCATGTCTGTACCTCTTGCCCTCATGACCTCTCTGCTTGCTTCTTTCCTCCTTGCATTTGTTCGCTCACAGTGTTGCCGCCCATCTAGATCTTTTTTCATCATGACCTCTCCCTTCTGGCATTTTCCTCGCTTTCGCTGGCAACCTTGCTACCAATGCAATTCATCATTGTCCTAGGTGTCGAGCCTCCATCTTCCTAATGTTGCTTGCAATGATCTGCACCTTTTCTAATATGTGAGATTGCCATGATGTCTCTTTCCCTTAGTTAGCTAAGCAGGTGTCACAAGATTGGTTGGATGGGAAAATATTAAACATGTCCATTTGCTGGCCTGAGAAGCCCTAACTTCGGTCAAGATTGGTTAGATGGAAACCTCCTGTAGCAACTCCTTTGTACATATCGCATATGTCTCCAATCAAGTAGTAAGAATATTGGCTGAACTGAATACGTAACGCGCAAAACACATCTAATTCTTGATCTGACATGATATAGTGTCTATCATCATCTCCCGCATCCGTATTTGTACAATCTATTGGGGTTGCTGCCTTACAAAAATTTCTTCTGCAATTTTCTTTTCGCTGCCGGAATTGAGTGTATCCTATTAACTCTTTTTCAGTCCCATATCGAGCGCCAGCTGCATGTGCGTACCTATTACTGTACAAATATATATGCAAGCAACCACGTCATGATGTATCATAGCTCCTACACCGTTTAATTGTTATTTTCTGAATCCACCTCTAGCTGAAAGTAAATATGCTTTGAAATTAATTACTTGAAGGTAACAGAGAACAAGAGATTGAGTTAGCAGGAGATAGCCGCACAATAAAACATAGAAGCCTGGGCACCACATAGCTAGGGACGCAGAAAGAGAAAAGAACGATTACCTAGATCGAAGAAGAGGGTGATGAACGGGATAAAGGCTTGTTGAGGTGATTCGGTGACAGAGATAGATGGCTTGGGGCAGCCATGGTGGCGGCGTACATGGCCCGTGAGGAGAAGAGCGCCTACTTGGTCGATCTATTTTGTTTGTTTTTTCTTTGCTGACCTATAGGAGATATCGTGAGAGGTGTTATGTTGCCTATCTTTTCAGAACAAAAGATTTGTTGTGTTTGGTTGTGTCTTGAGAGTTTTTTTTGACTTGCGTGAGAATTTTTTTAACCTGCCGTGAGAGATTGGAGAGAGGCGGAGAGTCCTGTTTTCTTTGGCTTATTGATCTACACCGTAATAAGTCGGTCCCACCAGATTAACGGCTCCTAATTACTGATTAATGGTAGAATTTCTAGGGAGTCTGTAATTAGCATAGGTATAGAAGATAGATAGATAGATAGATAGATAGATGGATAGATAGATAGATAGATAGATGGAGCTTGAAGAGGAACTCAAGTCTACATGCGACGGATACGAGGAGGCAATCGCAATACTAGTAGAAAAGAATGACGACTTGATGAGGAAGCTATGAGTATTCATGGGAGACCCCGCGCCAGGAGGAGATGACAACCATCCCAATAACTACATCATCATCGACGACTCCGATTTCGATCCGGATAGTAGTGATGATGATTACGAAGATGAAGCTGGAGCAGATATCATGGAGTCTTCCACCGAGCAAAATTTCCAGAGGACCCCCGTATTATCAGTAGTATTCCCCCATGTACATAGTAGTAGTCTGAGTATTTTGTAATGGTAGCTAGATCAATTATATGCCCTTGTTTGAATTGAGTGGTGTGATATTAATGTGTTTGTCTCATGTGCATATGGGTAGTGTTTTTCTCCTTAGACCTCATTCTATTCTAATCTCTCCCCTCTAAACCCATCAGATGCCTGCGAGACGTGACCCCGGATTTGTCTTCCCACCGGAGCTCACTTAGTTGATCCAATAGCAGAATGCATTGATGCAACTACTAGTCTAGAACCAAGGCAACAACAACAACAACAATAACAACAACCCACCGCCACCACCTCCAGTGGACAACTTAGCCCATTTTCTGAGGTTGAATCCGCCGGTGTTTTCTAGTAGCACCGAGCCCATTGTTGCTGATGATTGGCTACGCAGGATTGGAATGGAGTTGACCACCACAGGTAGCATAGATGCGGAGAAGGTGCGCTTTGCCGCAGACCAACTGGATGGACCCGTAGCCTCATGGTGGGATAATTACACATCCACTTTTCCGATAGCTAATGTCACATGGGATCAGTTTTAGCAATCATTCTGCACATCCCATGTTTCAACTAGAGCTATAAATATGAAGAAGTGTGAGTTCCACAACTTACGCCAGGGAAACCGTACTGTAGGGTAGTACATGGATGAGTTTAGCAAGTTAGCCCGTTATGCCCCAGGTGATGTGGCCACAGATGTCGTGAAGCAGGAGAGGTTTATGGAAGGACTGAATTATGAGATGAGTATGCAGTTGATGGTGGAAACATTCACTAACTATCAGGAGTTGGTAGACCGGGCCTTGATGATTGAAAGCAAACAACAGCAGATAGAGAGCTGTAAACGGAAGTATGGACAGGGGAAGTACAAGCTCAGCAGAAGCCTCGCTTTACCCCTAACCCCGGAGGTTACACCCATAACCATGGAGGCCATACTGACAATGGATGAAGTTCCCATAACCACAGTGGGCCTAAGAATGGAAACAGGAATGGACCAAGAAGTAGCCAAAACCGCCCCAAGCCAGCAACGCCCGCCAAGAAGGACCTAAGCCATGTTACCTGTTACAAGTGCGGGAAGACAGGGCACTACGCCAACGACTGTTCTGAGTTGAAGAATGGCAATGGAAATGGAAACTCTGGGAAGAAGCCCAATCCCTTCACCAGAGGTCAGGTGAACCACATCAACGTGGAGGAGGTTGAAGAACAACCTGACGTATTGATCGGTAAGTTTTTGATTAAGTCATTTATCGCACTCGTTCTTTTCGATACTGGTGCATCGCATTCATACATATCAAGGGGATCTGGGGACAAGTTTAAGTTACCAACCTTAGGCCTTAGGGCACCCATGTTAGTAAGCTCATCAGGAGCAGAGTATATGGCCAGCCGATGGTGTGATCGGTTACCCTTAACTATTGGTAGCCATGTTTTCCCGTCAGACCTAATAATTTTGGAGTCACAAGGATTGGATATAATATTAGGCATGGATTGGTTATCGAAGTATGGAGGAAACATTGACTACGCTAGTAAGTCAATTCTGCTCACCACCCCAGAGGGAAAAAGGATCAAGTATGTATCTAGACATTCGTCAAGGAGGACCCAAGTAAATTATCTTTTGGGGGTTGTTCAGGAAGAAGTGCCTGTTGTGAAGGATTACCCGGATGTATTTCTAGAGGAACTACCAGGCATGCCACCAGATCGGGACATCAAATTTTTGATAGAGTTGTTGCCAGGCACCGGACCAATATCAAAGAGACCGTATCGGATGCCCGCAAATGATCCGGAGGAAATTAAGAAGCAGATTAAGGAGCTAGTGGAGAAGGTTATATTCGACGAAGTTCATCCCCGTGGGGAGCCCCAGTGCTTTTGGTTGAGAAGAAGGACGGATCTTTGAGAATGGTTGTTGATTATTGTGCATTAAATGAAGTAACGATCAAGAACAAGTACCCACTACTGATGATCAATGATTTGTTTGACCATCTGCAAGGAGCTAACGTATTTTCCAAGATCGGTCTGCGATCAGGATACCACCAGCTAAAGATCCGAGAAAAGGATATACCTAAGACAGCTTTCACCACAAGGTACGGGCTATATGAGTACACGGTCATGTCATTTGGATTGAGAAACGCCCCTGCTTACTTCATGAGTATGATGAATAAGGTGTTCATGGAGTGTTTGGATAAGTTTGTAGTGGTTTTCATTGATGATATTTTGTGTACTCGAAGAATGAAGAGAAACACAAGGAACACTTACGCTTAGTTCTCGAGAAGCTCAGGGAACATGAATTGTATGCCAAGTTCAGCAAATGTGATTTTTGGTTGAAGGATGTAGTATTTCTTGGACATGTTATATCAGGACAAGGTATAGCAGTAGACCCCACCAAGGTTCAGTCTGTAACTGAGTGGTTGGCACACCCACCTCAGTTGGGGAGATCCACAATTTTCTAGGACTTGGGGGATATTATCGGAGATTCATTAAGAATTTTTCCAAGATTGCGAAGCCTATGACAGTGTTGTTGAAGAAGGACACCAAGTTTAAATGGACGAATGAATGTGAGTCCAGTTTTCAGGAGTTTAAGAAACGTTTGGTTACAACTCTAGTGTTAATTCTTCCGGATATACGCAAGGATCTCCATGTGTATTGCGACGCTTCTCGCTTGGGACTTGGAGGAGTACTTATGCAGGACGGAAGAGTTGTTTCATATGCCTCACGACAACTTCGACCGCATGAATTGAATTATGCCACACATGATTTGGAGTTAGCAGCCGTGGTGCATGCGCTCAAGACCTGGAGACATTTTCTTATTGGAAACTAATGTGATATGTACAGGGATCACAAGAGTTTGAAGTACATTTTTACGCAGAAGGAGCTGAATCTCAGGCAAAGGAGATGGTTGGAGCTTATAAAGGATTATGATATGAAATTGCATTATCACCCAGAAAAGGCCAATGTCGTAGGAGACGCTTTGAGCCGGAAGAGTTATACCAATACCCTTGTAAGAAGAGGATTACCGCAGGAGCTAGTCAAGAATCTCAAGGAGCTTCGTTTGGAGATAGTTCCAAGAGGTTTTGTGGCAACAATGGAGGTTAAGTCTACTTTATTGGGAATGGTTCGAGAAGCTCAGAAGGATGATAAGGAAATCGCTGAGATAAAGGAGAAAATGAGCAAAGGAAAAGCCCAGGGTTTTCGCGAGGATGAGCACGAGACCTTATGGTTCAAGGATCGTATTTATGTACCCAATAATGCTGAGATTAGGAAGTTAATATTTCAGGAAGTTAAATGATCGAGAAGAGGTGTCTAGAGGGGGGTGAATAGACTCTTAGCAAGAAAAGTTGCAGTTTTTAATTTCTTTAAGTTGAAGTGGAGTTTTGGCACAAGTTTAAACATTCACAATACATATCAAGCAATCATGACAAGAGTATATGAGTAGCGGAAAGTAAATTATGTAAGTTGCAAGAATGTAAAGGGATGGGATCAGAATGTGGCAATTGGAGACACGGAGATTTTTGGTGTGGTTCCGATAGGTGGTGTTATCGTACATCCACGTAGATGGAGACTTCAACCCACGAAGGGTAACGATTGCGCGAGTCCGCGTAGGGCTCCACCCATGAAGGGTCCATGAAGAAGCAACCTTGTCTATCCCACCATGGCCGTCGCCCACGAAGGACTTGCCTCACTACGGTAGATCTTCACGAAGTAGGCGATCTCCTTGCCCGTACAAACTCCTTGGTTCAACTCCACAATCTTGACGGAGGCTACCAAGTGACACCTAACCAATCTAGGAGACACCACTCTCCAAAAGGTAATAGATGGTGTGTTGATGATGAACTCCTTACTCTTGTGCTTCAAAGGATAGTCTCTCCAACACTCAACTCCCTCTCATAGGATTGGATTTGGCAGAAAGATGATTTGAGTGGAAAGCAACTTGGGGAAGGCTAGCAATCAAGATTTATGTGGTTGGAATGGAATATCTTGACCTCAACACAAGTGTAGGTGGTTCTCTCTCAGAAAATGTATGTTGGAAGTGTAGGTATATTCTGATGGCTCTCTCCACGAATGAAGAGTGGGTGGAGGGGTATATATATGTAGTGACCAGACCTCAAACGGTCCAATCTCTGTGCTCAGGTGTCATCCCTGGATCAGCAATGCTGACACCATGCAGTACTTGAAGGATTTATAATAGAGTAGCAATCACACACTTATTACATCGAGTGTCTCAAAAGAGAGCTTATTACAATAAATATGGCTTAAGGCCATCTAATAACGATAGCAACGGAAGGCTTGGAAGATAAGTGAGTCCATCAACTCCAACGGCATCACTGAGTATAGAACCATGACCTAAAACTCCTTAATCGCCGTTTTAAAAGTCTGCAACATTAATGTTGCAGCCCGAAACGGGTCAGCACATGGAATATGCTGGCAAAGTAACACATAGAGAGTAATGGAATAATCAGGCTATTCTATATGCATATTTGGCTGGTGGAAAGATCTATGGTTATAGTTTTGCGGAAAGCCAATTTTTCCCTACTGCAAAGGAATAAATTTTATTTAACTATCATGGTGGTTGTTAAACATTGAGCATGGTTGACAGCATTCTCAATCCCAATTAAGCATCATCATTAAACAAAACCCAACAGAATTAATTTTAGAGTAACATGTTGACATTCACATGATAATCCAGGTACTAGATACTCAAGATGTCCATAACCGGGGACACAGCTAACCATGATTAGTTTATACACTCTGCAGAGGTTTGCGCACTTTTCCCCACAAGACTCGATCTCCTCCGTTGGATTTCTCGCACTACATGGTGTTTGAGAAACGGATGACCGAGACATAGTCTTTCAGAAGCGCTAGCACCTTACGAACGGGTAGACCGTACCAACCTACATCCCCTACATCTGCTAGTCTACCACTGGAAGAGTTAGCACAACTTAGTCAACTATGCTAGAGCCCATAATAGCTTGTGGCTGCACACAGAAGTTTCTAGCATGAATAATCTCATGATCCCTTTGAGCATCGGTGGCGGTCCATAAAGAAAAACAGGCAATCGCTGGAATACCCAGGTGCCTCAATCCACCCAGATGTGTATTTAAGTTGCCACCTTAAGTAAACCATTAATTAACAATCTCACATCTGTCATGGATACACACACCCAATCCACGTCTACTAGCATAGCATGGCATAATAAGCAAACGTAGAAGTAACTCCCAAAGGTTTGATAATAACAGGTAATAGGTACTACCGCAACTACTTACCAAACCCACAATTTAATTAGATCCTAATCATGCAATGTGTGAGGATTGATCTAATGCAATAAAACTGGGTAGCTGGAAAGCATGATGAAAGTGTTACTTGCCTTGCTGATGATCCGGGAAACCTAGCGATTCGAAGTAGCAAGCGGCGCACTCCGGGTACTCTATCGCAAACAAACAAGCATACAATAAGTACTCAACCAATGCACAAGTAAAAACTCAAATAAGAGATCTAACCAGAAAGTTCAACTTAAGAACTCCGGTTGGCAAAATAATCAAATCGAACGAAGCAACGAAAGACAAATGGAAAAAGAAACAAGCTTCGTTTACTATTCTGGATCTAGGGCAAAAACTTGTTTGATTTGGTTAAACGTAAAGAGGGTTTCGAGACGAAACTCCAGGCGCTTGAATCGCCTGATTCCGATAAACGAGCGAAAAGTTAGATTAAAACGAAAATCGGATCAAAAATCGCGATCAGAAAAATCGCGCATTTAATCCGAGAAAAAGAAAAAGACGAACGTTCGTTAAAACGAACGAATCGGCGAACGCTCGCTAATTAAATAAACCGGAAAAACCGATCTATTTAAAAAAACCGAAACTAAAAAAAGAGCAAAACCGTCCGAAAAACCAAACGGTTTTTCGAGAAAAACCGGAGGCGAAAAAACAAACTACCTCCGGGGAACGGTGGCGGTCCGGGGAACGGTGGCTAAGGTTAGGGTTAGGGTGGGGGCGCGGCTGGGCTTCGGCCGGGGCCTCGGGGCGCTATAAAAAGGCCCGGCTAGGAGGAGTCCTGGCCGGTTACGGCCCAAGGTCGGTTCAGACTTTTTTTTAAATAATTACGCACGAAAAAAAACAAAAAAAATACTAAACGGACTCCAAAAATCCCGAAATAAATTTTCCCTGGCTTCTAAAATCAAGCCACACAGGATGAACATTTATTCGGGGCCTAAATGCAATTTTAAAAAACGCACATTTTTCCTAAATTCAAATAAAATAGCAAATAAAACCAAAATAAATTCTTATTTGATTTTTTATTAAATCCTCAATATATCTTTATTTTGGGAAAGTCATTTTATTCCCTCTCTCATATTTTTGTAATAGAAATAATTGAATATAAAATAAATAAAATCAAATGATCCTATATTCAAAATTTGAGACAACTCAAATATGAAAATAATGAAATCCCCAACTCTCTCCGAGGGTCCTTGACTTGCGTAAAATTTTTAGGATCACCCAAAATGCAATAAGTATGATATGCAATGATGATCTAGTGTATAACATTCCAAATTGAAAATTTGGGATGTTACAATATAGCCTCCACACAAAATCTAACCGTTACACAAAAATCACCAAACTCGGTGGGACCGAATCATAAAACTCGAGCGGACCGATTTGGTTCATAATGTGACCGTTAGGCATTTCGGTGGGACCGATATGATCAACTCGGTGGGACCGATGTGCTAGGGTTAGGGTAAAGCCTTATCTCGGTTGGACCGATTACACAAACTCGATGGGACCGATTTGGGTACTAAGCAAAACAGAGAGTTGGCCAAGCAAACTTAGTGGGACCGATTTCATATTTCGCCGAGACCGAAGTTAATGCAGTAGGCAACAGAGAGTTTGCAAGCCCATCTCGGTGAGACCGAGATCCCATCGGTGAGACCGAATTGATTAGGGTTTCTGGCAGTGGCTATGTCAAGAGAACTCGGTGGCGTCGGATAGAAAGTTTCGGTGGGGCCAAGTTTGACTTTTGGTTTGGGACATATGTGGATATGAGAAAGTAGTTGAGGTCTTTGGAGCATATCACTAAGCACTTTGAGCAAGCAAGCCATTAAGCAACACCTCATCCCCTCTTAGTAGTATTGGCTTTCCTATGGACTCAATGTGATCTTGGATCACTAAAATGAAAAAGTGTAGAGTCCTGAGCTTTGAGCTTGAGCCAATCATTTGTCTTCATCATCTTGAAGGGGTCCCACATCCTCTAGTCCATGCCACTCCACTGTTGAACTTATCTAAAATATGCTAGATGAAAGTATTGGTCCAACAAGAGATATGTTGACATTAATTACCAAAATCACCCAGGGAGGACTTGTGCTTTCAATCTCCCCCTTTTTGGTAATTGATGACAACATACATCAAAGCTTTAGATAAAGATATAGAGAATAACAAGTTAAGCTTTGGAAGGACATGTAACATGCATAGGCTCCCCTATATGTATACAATAGTGTAAATATGGAATATAAGAACATGTGAATGCATAGCATGATAGAGTAAGCAATGTGTTACATGTATCTTGGCTATATGCATCAGAGCAAAAGATGTAAATATAGGAAATGTACCTACATCCTCATGAGTCTTTCTTGCAAACAATATGTACATCAGCAAGAAGTCCTCATGCACATGAGTGTGATGCATGTACTTACCTTGTGGTCTTGAGTTGGCTTAGGAGGAAATTATCCTAAGAAGAAAGGTTAAATAACACAGATATGTCTACACACCAGAGCAAACAAAAGAAACCACAAGAGTACCAAGACTGGGATGACATGTAGTGAGTGAGTACTGAGTACTCTATTTGATATAGACATGTCCCCAAAAGGTAAAGATATGCAATGAATTCACAGATTTCCTTCTCTAGCAGTCTTTCTCCCCCTGAATCTTGTATTGGATAATGGGAGAACATAGGGAAACAAAAATCAGAGCAAAACAGATCATAACTATAACATAGACATGTCTTTCCCCTCTTAAAGACATGTGACTTCTCTACTCTTGAATACCAAGCATCTCGGGCCTTTGATGTGATTTCCTCTCTCTCCCTTTTTCTCTTTCTCCCCCTATTTCTTTTTCTCCCCCCTTTGAATAGAATAAGCTTTGATGTGATCTCTCTCCCCCTTTAACATCAATTTCCGAGAAGGGATCTTTTGGAGTGTGAGTCAAATAGGTTTGGTCCTTGAGTCACAGAGCAAAGCAGCATATAGATTGTGATGCTGGTAGAGGACAAGAATCATCGAGTGGAGATGGAATAAAACTATAGGAACAAATGGCAAATTGTCTTCTCTGAAGTGAAATCGGTGATACCGAGTTGTAGTCTTCGGTGGCACCGAGTTGGTTCGGTGTGACCGAAAGCAACAGATAGGTATGACCAAGTCCAACACAAAGAGAACACTTGTCACCTTAGCTCACTAGGAAAATAAGATCTCACAAAGATTTGCAAGGAATTAACTGAAATATTTTCAAGGAATTGGATGCAGGGAAATGCATGACTACAACAAAGAAAAGAAAATCTAGATGAAGTATGCAAAAACTCAAGGAAACAGTAGAGAACTTCATCTAGAATTGGGCGGTGACAAAGTCACCTATGTTAGAGTATATTGACAGAGGAGTCAAGTGAGAACACTTGATCGTAAGTCATACTCATTGTTTAAGCTCAAAATGGGTTTACCATTTTTCGTTTAAGCATTTGATGTATTCACATCTTATTGAGTTGCTTTGACCTATGTCTTGAGGTAAAGCTTCTCTAAGATGGAATGACATACCTTGGGTGGTGGTGTTGATCTTGATCATGTAGTTGAACTTGCGTGGGGTGCTCAAAGTTGATGTAGCACAAGAATGGTTGGGAGCACCACTTGGAGTTGAGTTCATCTACCCACATGGGTTAGTTTTCACTAGTAGAAAAAGGGTCAAACGTGAAGCACATTAGTGCCGGTTTGAATTAGAGCCGGCACTAATGTGTACATTAGTGCTGGTTCGTGGCGGCGATCAATAGTACCGGTTCGTGGTGAACCTTTAGTACCGGTTCGTACCACGAACCGGTACTAAAGAGGCTGTGTCAGCCTGTGGTCAGGCTATGGCCCCACCATCACCATTTAGTGCCGGTTCGTACCACGAACCGGTACTAATGAGGTTATGGCAAGCTGTTTTTAGTCCCACCTCGCGAAGAGAGAGGGACTAGGAGCGTTTTATAAGCCCTGAGTGCAGAGACGATGAAGAAGAGGCTCAATGCTCATGTTGCTTAGCTTCAAGCCTTCAGGAATATGGTAGACTGCACGGAGCTATGTGCAGTGCAGTTTACACTATTCTGGAAGGCTTGAAGCAAATTAACGAGCATTGCACCTCTTTTTTATTTTTAATAAATTATTACAACTCCAGACTTCTTCTGTTATGAAAAACTAATTGCACGTCGGCATTTCTTTTTTTTAACTTTCGTTATAACTCCAGACTTTGACCATCAAGTTTTACAGAAAACAAAAAAAATAGCAGAAAAGAAAAAAAAAACTATAGCTGAAAAGAAAAAAACTATATAAAAAAACTACTCAGAAATAAATAGAACAAAATAAATATAGCAGAAAAGAAAAAAATACTCAGAAATAAATAGAAGAAAAAATAAAGCAGACTAGATGAAAAACTACTCACAAATAAATAGAAGAAAATAAATATAACAGAAAAGAAAAAACTATACAAAAAACTACGCAGAAATAAATAGAAGAAAATAAAGCAGAAAAGAAAAAACAATAAAAAAAATTGGGGCGCTGCCCTGTGGGCCTGCTAGGCCATGGGAGTGCAATTACAGGCCTTAAAGGCCCAGCAGACTCACAGGGCAGCGCGCAGAATTTAGGCCCACAAGCCTGCTATATAGAGGAATTCGAAGAGGTAGCCGCGGCTGGGTTTATAAACCAGTGCGGCTGCCCTTCGCCCGGCGAGGTGGGACTAAACTTTGGGGTGGCAACGCGAGGCCTTTAGTACCGGTTGGTGGCTTCAACCGGTATTAAAGACAACCCTTTAGTACCGGTACTAAAGGCCTGCTCTTCCCGCCTCTTGGCCTGGCCAAAGTTGGCCTTTAGTACCGGTTGGTGGCTCCAACCGGTACTAAAGGCCTCTCCTATATATACAACACTTACGAAAATTTAGTTAGATCTCCCCACTTCTTTCGTCTCCAACCTCTCACGCGCCGCTCGAACCTGTCATCGCCGCCCGTTGCCCGTCGTCGTCGCCGTCTCGCGCTGCCGCCCCGAACGCCGCGCACCGCCGTCCGTCGTCGTCCTGCCGCGGTCCCGTACGTCTCTCGCTCTCGCGTACCCGTCGCGCCGCTGTCCGTCGTCGTCGCACCCGGCCCGTACGCCGGCGCCCCCGCTCGTACGTACGGGGCGGCGGCGTACGGGGCCGCACACATACACACATACACACACACACACACACACACACACACATATATATATATATATACGTACACACACATACACACACATACACACACATTAGTCGAACTAGTTTATTTTTAGTAAGAAAATTGTCGAACTAGAGATTTGAACTAGTTGAATAATTAATATAACTAGTTTATTTTTAGTAAGAAAATTGTCGAACTAGTTTATTTAGGTATATGAGATTTGAACTAGTTCAATAATTAATATAACTAGTTTATTTTTAGTAAGAATATTTAGGTATCTGAGATTTGATGATCTAATTAAAATATTATTTGTTAATGAGTTTTTCTGTTTATTTAATTTTTTATATATTTTGAGTTTATATAAATGTTAGATTAATGTAGAATGTTAGATGAATTAGATAGAAAAGTTAAATATATAGTAATGTCAATTGTTAGAGATGAATATAGTTAGATATATTAATGTCAAATGTTAGATGAATATATATTTGGCTAGATATTAATTAATGTTAGACAGTAATAGGTGTTTAATGTTTCACCTATATGAATATAGGAAATGTCATCTGACGACGAAAAAGATTTCATTATGTGCGAACACTGTGAAGACCAGCGCGGCCTGTGCGACAGAAATTTCCTTGTTGATGGTAGGCGCTTCAGCATCAAGCTGGATGAGACATTCGAAGTTGATACAGTAAGTCACTTTGGCAATAATTATTATTTGAATGCAAAACTTATGCTTCATTTGCTTCAACTTATAATTTTAAATTTTCACTATTCTACTAGCGCATCCCCTGCCATGCAAGAATCTTTGTCTTGGATAAGATAGGTTTTAGTGCTATAGATGATATGGAGGTAAAAAGAGTTTACTTGAAGACGGAGCATGGGTATACTTTCAACGTCAAATTATATAATGGAGACACATACACCCATTTTGAATGCAAAACTTGGCAAGATCTATGCAAGGCTTATGCATTTGAGCCTGATATGGTTATCACCTTTGATATTCGTCCGGAAGAGGATATTGAAGGTAATATAGACATCTGGGTCGATGTGCAAACGCCTCCAGTTCTACCATTATGTGAGTTTTTCTCAACCATGCATGCATATGTTTATGTCTTTGATACAGTTTATTCAAAAATAGTTGACAACTAATTTGTATTGTCAGCTTATTTTGGTTCAAGCAAACATGTCCGGCGCTTGGTAGACAGGACCTACTACTGCCCCGGGGCTCAACTAAACTGCGAGGAGATAAGTCATTATGTTTCATTGCTTGAGGATCTTAATACTGTCAAGACAAATTTTTTCCTGAACTTAGAAATGTTAGTACTCAAAACGTGCGACCAATGGTGATCGTATTGAACTACGGTCACATCTATAATCGAAAGATGGTAAGATTTTAACTATTTGTCCTTAATTAGTGCATCTTTTGCATACATTATTTTTGAAGCTAAACTTTCATTGCTTAGTATATTAATTACTATATACGATGTTCTTCAACAGGGACTTCCAATGACAGTTGTGCCTCAGTGGATCGAGACTAAAGGTGACATGTCAATGGTTAGCTTACGGCCAAGATATCCTACATTGCACATGAGTGCATTCAGGATTTCTGAAAGCGAAGAATGCTTAATAGTGAAAGATTGGAGCAAAATTGTTAACGATCGCAGAGAAGTACTAGGGGGCAGCAAGGAGAAGCGCAACCCAACATTAGGAGACAGATTCATCTGCATGCTCCAGTATGATGAATCAGGAGAGCTATACATGTTCTATGCTATTCTACCTGAGAGGGAGCAGCAGGAGTAGCTACTAGTTCATGCTCTTAATTAGTACTTGTCTCATGTCCGTGTCCTGAACTTCAATGTTGGTGATGATTATGTTGAACTCGATGATATCTTTGCTTCTGTCACAAAGTGAATGTTTCCTCTTTAAGCTAGCCAGTGTTGGTGATGATTAGATAGCTAGCGGTAATGACTATGATGATTAAATAGTGGTAATTAGACGACTACGATGATTTTTAGCTAGCTAGAGTTTATTTATTTATTAATATGCGATGATGATGAAGATGATGATGATGATGATGACTATGATTAGATAGCTAGCTAAATTAAATTGATAACACAAATTTAATTGAAAAATAAAAAATAAAACAAAAACGCACAAACATTTAGTACCGGTTGGTGTTACCAACCGGTACTAAAGGGCTCCCGGCCCCCGGAGCTGACTCGTGCCACGTGGTTTCCCTTTAGCACCGGTTCGTGCTGAACCGGTACTAAAGGGAGGGGCCTTTAGTGCCCACACTTTAGTGTCGGTTACTAAACCGGCACTAAAGGGCCTTACGAACCGGTGCTATTGCCCGGTTCTGCACTAGTGTTTGCAAGGAAGAGCACTTGTGTATCCAAAATGACAATCATGAAATTTGATACCAAATGAAATTTGATACATAGAATTTGTCAAAGGATATGTTGAAGGGTTTCATGCTTCCTTGTTTTCAACCACCATGGAGTAGAGACTTTGTGATGTAGAGATTGCTCAAGATGTGAGTGAGTTGCAATCTCATAGATTTAGATTCATCCAAGTACCTACAAAGGTTAGATAGCATGCAGGGGTGCAAATATATCCAAGACATATGATCATCATCATAAGAGAAAAGTCAAGGATTAGTCATGGGCTCATGCCTTGCATGCATCCAAATGGAGTTCCTACTCCAAGTTTGAAGCATCAATGATGTTCAATTTCACCTCTCAAACGGCAAAAGACTTTCTCATCAAGAGGTTTGGTGAATATATCTGCCAATTGCTTATCGGTACGAGCATGTTAAGATCAATGTACCCTTTAGCAACATGATGTCGAATGAAATGGTGACGAACTTCAATATGCTTAGTTCGAGAATGTTGCACGGGATTGTGAGCAATCTTAATAGCGCTCTCATTGTAACAAAGCAATGGAACATGTTTCACATTGATCCCATGATCTTTAAGAGTTTGGGTCATCCAAAGTAATTGAGCACAACATGAACCGACGGCAAAGTATTCCGCTTCGGTGGTGGATAAGGATACCGAGTTTTGTTTCTTGTAAGACCAAGACACAAGAGATCTACCAAGAAATTAAAAAGTACCCGAAGTGGACTTTCTATCAACCTTGTCTCCGGCATAGTCCTAGTCAGAATAGCCAACAAGATCAAAAGAGGACCTCTTAGGATACCAAATGCCAAAATTTGGTGTATGTATTAAGTATCTCACTATCCTTTTCACAGCCTTAAGATGACATTCTTTGGGGGCCGCTTGATATCGTGCACACATGCGCACACTTCGCATAATATCGGGACAAGAGGCACATAGATATAACAATGATCCAATCATAGAGCAATAAACCTTTTGATCAACCGGTTTACCATCCTTAGTCAAATCAAGACGTCCACTAGTAGGCATGGGAGTTTTCATACCTTTGCTTTATTGCATGTTGAACTTCTTGAATAAGTCCTTGGTGTACTTTGTTTGAGAGACAAAGGTGCCTTCCTTAGTTTGCTTGATTTGCAAACCTAGAAAGAACTTGAGTTCACTCATCATAGACATCTCAAACTTCTCCGACATTAGTTTTCAAAACTTCTCACTAAAATGAGGGTTAGTTGAGCCAAATATGATATCATCAACATAAATTTGGCATACAAATAATTCACCATTAACCCTCTTGGTAAAAAGAGTAGAATCTATCTTTCCAATCTCAAAACCTTTTTCAATAACTTGGTCAAGCATTTATACCACGCTCTAGGAGCTTGTTTAAGACCATAAAGAGCTTTGTGAAGTTTGTAAACATGATCAGGTTTCTTAGGATTGATGAAGCCAGGAGGTTGTTTAACATAAACCTCCTCCTCCATCTCACCATTTAGAAAAGCACTCTTAATGTCCATTTGGTATAAAGTGATATCATGGTGATTAGCATAGGCAAGTAAGATGCGGATGGACTCAAGTCTAGCAATGGGGGGATATGTCTCACCGTAGTCCATACCTTTGACTTGAGTGTAGCCTTGAGCGACGAGATGAGCTTTGTTGCGAATGACTTGACCATCTTCGTCTTGCTTGTTGCAAAACACCCATTTGGTACCGATGATGTTGTGGTTGTTGTCGGGCTTCTTGACCAATGTCCACACTTGGTTTCTCTCAAAGTTGTGTAGCTCTTCATGCATGGCATTTATCCAATCCGGATCATCCAATGCTTCTTCAACCTTCATAGGTTCAATGCTAGAGATGAATGAATAATGCTCACAGCAATTAGACAAACGAGTTTTAGAGCGAGTGATTCTCCCAGTTTTAATATCATTGTAGATTTGCTCGACGGGATGGTTTCTAGCGACTCTTGCTCGAACTCGTGGGAGATTTTGCTTGGGTCGGGGTGGAACATCTTCTTCATCATCTTGTCCTTTTTCTTGGCCTTCTTCATTGTTGACGTTGTCGTTCTCTTGCTGTGGTGGAGAAGGAGGTTGATGAGGTTCATGTTGGTGTACTTCCTCGTTTTCTTCATCTTGATGTGTCCCACTCGTGGATGCTTCCATGTCGACTCTTGGTTCACCTTGTCGTGAGGTGGAAGCTTCTACCTCTTGAGCACTGCGTTGGTTTTCCCTTGAAGAGGAATGGGTGATGCAGCAAAGTAGCGTAAGTATTTCCCTCAGTTTTTGAGAACCAAGGTATCAATCCAGTAGGAGGCCGCGCATGAGTCCTTCGCACCTACACAAACAAATAAATCCTCGCAACCAACGCGATAAGGAGTTGTCAATCCCTACACGGTCACTTACGAGAGTGAGATCTGATAGATATGATAGGATAATATTTTTGGTATTTTTATGATAAAGAGAAATAAAATATGCAAAGTAAAATAAATGGTAAAGGAAATAACTAAGTATTGGAAGATTAATATGATTAAAGAAAGACCCGGGGTCCATAGGTTTCACTATTGGCTTCTCTCAAGAGCATAAGTATTTATGGTGGGTGAACAAATTACTATTGAGCAATTGACAGAACTGAGCATAGTTATGAGAATATCTAGGTATGATCAGGTATATAGGCATCACGTCCGAGACAAGTAGATCGACTCCTGCCTGCATCTACTACTATTACTCCACACATCGACCGATATCCAGCATGCATCTAGAGTATTAAGTTCAAAAGAACAGAGTAACGCTTTAAGAAAGATGGCATGATGTAGAGGGATAAACTCATGCAATATGATATAAACCCCATCTTGTTATCCTCAATGGGAACAATACAATACGTGCCTTGCTGCCCCTACTGTCACTGGGAAAGGACACCGCAAGATTGCACCCAAAGCTAAGCACTTCTCCCATTGCAAGAAAGATCAATCTAGTAGGCCAAACCAAACTAATAATTCAAAGACTTGCAAAGATAACCAATCATACATAAAAGAATTCAGGGAAGATTCAAATATTGTTCATAGATAAACTTGATCATAAACCCACAATTCATCGGTCTCAACAAACACACCGCAAAAGAAGATTACATCGAATAAATCTCCACAAGAGAGGGGAGAACTTTGTACTGAGATCCAAAAAGAGAGAAGAAGCCATCTAGCTAATAACTATGGACCCGTAGGTCTGAAGTAAACTACTCACACTTCATCGGAGGGGCTATGGTGTTGATATAGAAGCCCTCCGTGATCGATGTCCCCTCCGGCGGAGCTCCGGAAAAGGCCCCGAGATGGGATCTCGTGGATACAGAAAGTTACGGTGGTGGAATTAGGGTTTTGGCTCCGTATCTGGTAGTTTGGGGTACGTAGGTATATATAGGAGGAAGAAGTACGTCGGTGGAGCAACAGGGGGCCCACGAGGGTGGAGGGCGTGCCTGGGGGGGGGGGTAGGCGCCCCCCTACCTCATGCCTTCCTTATTGATTGCTTGACGTAGGGTCCAAGTCATGTGGACCATGTTCGTTCCGAAAATCATGTTCCCGAAGGTTTCATTCCGTTTGGACTCCGTTTGATATTCTTTTTCCGCGAAACCCTCAAATAGGAAAAAAAACCACAATTCTGGGTTGGGCATCCGGTTAATAAGTTAGTCCCAAGAATAATATAAAAATATATAATAAAGCCCAATAATGTCCAAAACAGAGTATAATATAGCATGGAACAATCAAAAATTGTAGATACGTTGGAGACGTATCAAGCATCCCCAAGCTTAATTCCTGCTTGTCCTCGAGTTGGTAAATGATAAAAACAGAATTTTTGATGTGGAATGCTACTTGGCATAATTTCAATGTAATTCTTCTTAATTGTGGTATGAATACTCAGATCCGAAAGATTCAAGACAAAAGTTCAATATTGACATAAAAATAATAATACTTCAAGCATACTAACTAAGAAATTATGTCTCTTCAAAATAACATGGCCAAAGAAAGTTATCCCTATAAATCATATAGTCTGGCTTTGCTCTATCTTCACCACACAAAGTATTTAAATCATGCACAACCCCGATGACAAGCCAAGCAATTGGTTCATACTTTTGGTGTTCTCAAACTTTTTCAATCTTCATGCAATACATGAGCGTGAGCGATGGACATAGCACTTTAGGTGGAATAGAATGGTGGTTGTGGAGGAGACAAAAAAGGGGAAAGATAGTCTCACATCAACTAGGCGTATCAACGGGCTATGGAGATGCCCATCAATAGATATCAATGTGAGTGAGTAGGGATTGCCATGCAACGGATGCACTAGAGCTATAAGTATATGAAAGATCAACAAAAGGAACTAAGTGGGTGTGCATCCAACTCGCTTTCTCATGAAGACCTAGGGCATTCTGAGGAAGCCCATCATTGGAATATACAAGCGAAGTTCTATAATGAAAAATTCCCACTAGTATATGAAAGTGATAACATAGGAGACTCTATTATGAACATCATGGTGCTACTTTGAAGCACAAGTGTGGTAAAAGGATAGTAGCATTGTCCCTTCTCTCTTTTTCTCTCATTTTTTTATTTGGGCCATTTTATATGGCCTCTTTTTTTCGTCCGGAGTCTCATCCTGACTTGTGGGGGAATCATAGTCTCCATCATCATTTCCTCACTTGGGACAATGCTCTAAAAATGATGATCATCACACTTTTATTTACTTACAACTCAACAATTACAACTCAATACTTAGAACAAAATATGACTCTATGTGAATGCTTTCGGAGGTGTACCGGGATATGCAATGAATCAAGAGTGACATGTATGAAAGAATTATGAACGGTGGCTTTGCCACAAATACAATGTCAACTACATGATCATGCAAAGTAATATGACAATGATGGAGCGTGTCATAGTAAACGGAACGGTGGAAAGTTGCATGGAAATATATCTCGGAATGGATATGGAAATGCCATGATAGGTAGGTATGGTGGCTGTTTTGAGGAAGGTATATGGTGGGTGTATGATACCGGCGAAAGGTGCGCGGTATTAGAGAGGCTAGCAATGTTGGAAGGAAGAAAAGTGCGTATGATCCATGGACTCAACCTTAGTCATAAAGAACTCATATACTTATTGCAAAAATCTACAAGTTATCAAAGCAAAGTATTACGCGCATGCTCCTAGGGGGATATATCGGTAGTAAAAGACCATCGCTCGTCCCCGACCGCCACTCATAAGGAAGACAATCAATAAATAAATCATGCTCCGACTTCATCACATAACGGTTCACCATACGTGCATGCTACGGGAATCACAAACTTTAACACAAGTATTTCTCAAATTCACAACTACTCGACTAGCATGACTCTAATATTACCATCTCCATATCTCAAAACAATTATCAAGTATCAAACTAGTATTCAACACACTCATAAGAATTTTTTATTAATCTTGAATGCCTAACATAATTAAAGAAAATTACCATGCTGTTTTATAGGACTCTCAAAATAATCTAAGTGAAGCATGAGAGAACAATAGTTTCTATAAAACAAATCCACCGACGTGCTCTAAAAGATATAAGTGAAGCACTAGAGCAAAAACTATATAACTCAAAAGATATAAGTGAAGCACATAGAGTTTCTAACAATTTCTGAATCATGTGTGTATCTCTCAAAAGGTGTGTACAGCAAGGATGATTGTGGAAAACTAACAAATAAAGACTCAAATAATATAAGATGCTCCAAGCAAAACACATATCATATGGTAAATAAAAATATAGCTCCAAGTAAAGTTACCGATGGAAGTAGACGAAAGAGGGGATGCCTTCCGGGGCATCCCCAAGCTTTGGCTTTTAGGTGTCCTTAGATTATCTTGGGCTGCCATGGGCATCCCCAAGCTTAGGCTCTTTCCACTCCTTGTTCCATAATCCATCAAATCTTTTACCCAAAACTTGAAAACATCACAACACAAAACTTAAAGTAGAAAATCTCGTGAGCTCCGTTAGCGAAAGAAAACAAAAGAACACTTCAAGGTACTGTAATGAACTCATACTTGATTTATATTGGTGTTAAACCTACTGTATTCCAACTTCTCTATGGTTTATAAACTAATTTACTAGCCATAGATTCATCAAAAGAAACAAACAACACACGAAAACAGACTCTCTCAAAAACAGAACAGTCTGTAGTAATCTGTAGCTAACGCAAGATCCGGAACCCCAAAAATTCTAAAATAAAATTCTGGACTTGAGGAATTTATCTATTAATCATCTGCAGAAAGAATTGACTAAATATCACTTTCCAAATAAAAATGGCAGCAATTCTCATGAGTGCTAAAGTTTCTGTTTTTTACAGCAAGATTAAAAAGATTTTCCCTAAGTCTTCCCAATGGTTCTACTTGGCACAAACACTAATTAAACACAAAAAAACAAAAACAGAGGCCAGGTAAAGTTTTTTATTACTAAACAGGAGCAATAAGCAAGGAAAAAAATAAAATTGGGTTGCCTCCCAACAAGCGCTATCGTTTACCGCCCCTAGCTAGGCATAATATTTCAATGGTGCTCACATGAAAGACAAGAATTGAAGCACAAAGAGAGCATCATAGAACACATGACAAACACATCTAAGTCTAACATAATTCCTATGCATAAGCATCTTATAGGCAAACAAATTATCAAGGAAAGCAAAAACTAGAATATGGAAGAAAGCGGAAAGAAACAATAGCAATCTCAACATAATGAGAGGTAATCTAGTAACATGAAAATTTCTACAACCATATTTTCCTCTATCATAATAATTACATGTAGGATCATAAGCAAATTCAACAATATAGCTATCACAAAACATATTCTTAACAAGATCCACATGTATGCAAAGTTGAAACTCTTCCAAAATAGTGGGATTAACATTAACTAAAGTCATGACCTCTCCAAACCCACTTTTATCAAAAATTTCATAAGATTGAACATTCTCAAAATATGTGGGACCTAAAGTTGACACTCTTCCAAACCCACTTTCAATAATATTACAAACACTATTATCAATCTCATATTCATCATGGGGCTTAACTAAATTTTCAAGATCATAAGAAGAAGCACCCCAATCATGATTATTGCAACAAGTAATAGTCATAGCTAAACTAGCATCCCCAAGCTTAGGGTTTTGCATATTGTTAACACAATTGACATTAAGAGAATTTATAATAACATCATTGCAATCATGCTTTTCATCGAGGGAGCTATTAAGTATGGGTCCAATAGAAACGATCTCATGTTTAACATAAGTAGCTATAGCAAATTCACCTTCATAAATATTGGCATCATGGCCACAAGAATACACTACAAAAAAAAGACACATCCGTGACATTTTGGGCTGAACAAATTTTTTTTTCTGTCATACATATGACACTTCTATGATGATAATTGTGACAAAACCCGGTATCATCATATATGTGGTGGGCTCCTACTTCTATGACAAAAAATCATGACAAAAAATGGGCTTTTTGTCCTGGGCGGGCCGGAGACGCAGCTGCATGACATTCTTTGGGCCGTCCATGACGGAAAAAACCGTGGTAGAAGCGAGGGCGAGGAAAATTTCGAGGAGTTCCCGGTTACGGTGGGAGGTCGGGGGCCGAGCGATGCGCGTTTCTCTCATACACGTACGCGCGTGTGTGCGAGGCGTTGGTTCTAAGTGAACCCAAGCGAGGCGTTGGGCTCTAACTGAACCCGACCGATTGCACTGCAGGCTACGCGTTATTGAACCCGAGCGATTGATCGATGGCTGCTAACTGAACCCGATCGAGCGATTCCTTCGCTAATCCTGCTAACTGAAGCCGATCGATTGGATGAGCAGTGAGCGTTGCGCGGGGGGGGGGGGGGGAGGAACAGTGAGCGGTGGCGTTGCCTCTGGATGAACAGGACCCCGTGGTGTGCAGAGCTGGATGAATAGTAGACGGTGGAGGGGTGCCCATGGAGGGGTGGTTGAACAGGACCCCGTGGTGTGGAGGGCTGGATGAACAGTAGACGGTGGAGGGGTGCCCGTGGAGGGGTTGTTGAACAGTAGCAGGTGGAGTAGCGCACGATGGAGGCTGGATGAACAGGAGCCCGTGGAGGCTGGAGGAGGTCGACGGTAGCCCATGGAGGCTGGAGGAGGTCGACGGTGGAGATGAACAGTATCCTGTGGAGTCCCGTTTTGCGGTACGCCACACCCCTCCCGATAAACAGGACCCCCGTTTCGACCGTAGGAGGTCCGTTTCGTCCGTTTTGCGGTACGCCACACCCCTCCCGATCAACAGGACCCCCGTTTCGACCGTAGGAGGTTCGTTTCCTCCATTTTGCAGTACGCCACACCCCTCCCGATCAACAGGACCCCCGTTTCGACCGTAGGAGGTCCGTTTCCTCCGTTCTGCGGTACGCCAGGCCTCGTTTGCGTCGCCTGTTCCGTCCAAGCCCTCCCGATCAACACGACCACGCATTCCGTTCCGACCCAGCCGGTTGGCTCCCACGTGTTCCGTTGCCTCCCGATCAGCACGACGCATTCCATTGCATCCCCATGAACACGACGCATTCCGTTGCCTCCCCATGAACACGACGCATTCCGTTGCTTCCCCATGAACACGACGACGACGATGTTTCTCCATTCCGACCCAGCCATGTACATGAGCCCTGGCCGTATGTATGCGTGAGTAGGCGTTCGAGACCCCACCCGTATGTACACATACGTGGCCGTATTTTCTTTCTTGCACCCTGGCCGCTGTACGTACTTGTACATGCTACATGCACCTCTACTATGACACGTGTGTGCCTCTACTACGACACGTGTGCGCCTCTACATCGACCAGTATGTACGTACAATTCGCGACCAGAATGACAACGCTACGTACGCTTCGACCAGGTGCGTCCCGACTGTCAGGCACTTCCTTGCGTGCGAAGATGTAGCTGGTGGGTCCCAGCAGTCAGGGGGGCAAATTGTTTTGTTTTTTTCCCGGACGCACTTCCTTGCATGCGAAGGTGTAGCTGGTGGGTCCCAGCAGTTAGGGGAGAAACGTTTTTTTCACGAAATATGGTGGCCCATCCAGTGGGTCCCCGTTGTCAGGTGGAGGAATAATTATTTTGCACGTAATAAGGAGGCACTTCCTTGCTGCTGCCGTGGACCCAGCTGTCAGCCTCTCCACGTACAGTCCACGTCCGATGGAAGTCGTTCCTTGACCAGGTTGACCACGCCGCGCCGAGAGCACCAGGGCGGTGGACGACGACGAGGCCTAGGAAGGGGACGACGCGGAGCCAGGGAAGACGCGGCAGTGGATGCCCACGCGTAGAGGTGTACAAGGGTTCACTGGTTCGCTGCGGTGTGAGGCTGCCGTCGCTGCAGAATAACAGGGGGTGTGGCTGAGTAGACGGATGGCCTGGCCAGCGGTGGGTGTAGTAGGGGGCGGTGAGGCCTCCGCCGCATCGCAGCCGGCCACGGGAGGCAAGAGCACGAGGCACGACCGGCACTGGTTTGGGAAGTTGGAGCAAGAAGACCAGAGGTTGAAGAAGCACTACGGCCATTGGATGGACATCATATGGTCACTGGAGCTAGAATCATGCATATTGACTAAGTTGACAAAGCCCTCCGTCCCCGTCAACTTAGTAGGCCCACAAGTCAGCCTGCCACTATATTGGGTCCCAGCTAACAGGGGGAGTATTAATTTTCTTGTGCCTAATAAGGAGGCACTTCCTTGCGTGCGAAGATATAGCTGGTGGGTCCGAGCTGTCAGCGGCGATAACGTTTTTTCACGAAATACAGAGGCCCTTTCGTTGGGTCCAGGATGTCGGGTGGAGGAATCATTATCTTGCGCGTAATAAGGAGGCATTTCCTTCCGTGCGGCCGTGGACCCAGCTGTTGGCTTCTCCACGTACAGTCCACTTCATATGCATGTCGGTCGTTGACCGTGTTGACCAGGCCGCGACGAGAGCACCAGGGCGGTGAACGACGGCGAGGCCTAGGAAGGGAACGACATAGAGGCAGGGCAGACTCGGCAGTTGTTTCCAACGCGGAGGGGAGTCTGACTGTACGAGGGTTTACTGGTTCGTCTGCCATCGCCGGAGAATAATGGCAGGTGTGGGTGAGTAGAGGCATGGCTAGGACAGCGATGGGAGTACGGTGGGGCGGTGAGGCCTGCGCGGCAGCAGAGCCGGCCGCAGGGAGGAGGGAGCAGGCAGTCCTGCCGACGCTTGTTTGAGCGGCTGGAGCAGGAAGAGCAGAGATCGAAGAAGCACGATGGCCGTTGGATGGACATCGTACGGTCACTCGAGCTAGAATCGTTCATATTGACTAAGTTGACAAAGCCCTCCGTCCCCATCAACTTAGTAGGCCCACAAGTCAGCCTCCCACCATGGTGGGTCCCAGCTAGCAGGGGGAGTATTCATTTTTCTGTGCGTAATAAGGAGGCACTTCCGGTGGGTCCGAGCTGACAGCGGGGGGAACGTTTTTTTCACGAAATACGATGGTCCGTCCGGTTGGTCCCAGCAGTCAGGGGCAAACGTTTTTTTGCAAAATACGGTGTCTCGTCCGATGGGCCCCAGCAGTCAGGGGGGAAACATTTTTTCCGCGAAATACTGGTGGCCCGTCCGGTGGGTCCCTGCTGTCAGGTGGAGGAATAATTATTTTGCGTGTAATAAGGAGGCACTTCCTTGTGGCGGTCGTGGACCTAGCTATCAGCCTCTCCACGTACATTACTCATCCAATGGAAGTCGGTCGTTGACCACATTTACCATGCCGCGCCGAGAGTAGCACGGCGGTGGACGACGGTGAGGCCTAGGAAGGGGACGACGCGGAGCCGGGGAAGACGCGGCAGTGGATGCCCACGCGGAGAGGAGTACGAGGGTTGTGTGAGGCTGCTGTCGCCGCAGAATAACAAGGGGAGTGGGTGAGTGGAGGGATGTCCTGGCCGGCGGTGGGAGTAGTATGGGGATGGTGAGGCCTCCACTGCAGCACAGCCGACCACGGGAGGCAGGAGCATGCGGCACGACCGGCGCTGCTTTGGGCGGCTGGGGCAAGAAGACCAGAGGTTGAAGAAGCACTACGGCCGTTGGATGGACATCGTTGACCACGCCGCGCCGAGAGCACCAGGGCGGTGGACGACGACGAGGCCTACGAAGGGAACGACACGGAGCCGGGGAAGACACGTCAGTGGCTGCCCATGCGGTGGAGAGTACGAGGGTTGACTGGTCTGGCAGCCGTCGCCGGAAAATAACAAGAGGTGTGGGTGAGTAGAGGGATAGACAGGCCAGGGATGCGAGTATGATGGGGCCATGAGGCCTGCCCGGCAGCACTGCCGGCCACGGGAGGTGGGAGCAGGCGGTTCCGACGGTGATGGTTTGGGCGGCTGGGGCAGGAAGATCAGAGACTGAAGAAGCATGATTGCCATTAGATTGACATCTAACGATCTGACGCTGGTAGAGTCGATTGTTGACTAAGTTTCTTTTTTGAGAAACCTTGTGTACGCATGAACTTAGTAGGCCCACAAGTCAGCCTCAAAATCTGTGGCAGACAACATAAAGCCCATTTGCTATTTTTTATAATTTGCAGCCCATTTGCTAATTCTTATGTAATTTATTAAAGCCTATTTTCTACACAAGACCACGGTCAAAAACTTCAACCTTATTTTGCATATTTCGGTGGAGTCTGAACTATTGTAATCCCGAAATGATAAACATTTTTTAAGAACTTATTGATTTGCCAAAAAAATCGTTTTGTTTTTGTAAGCAAATAAGACGTGGGACAATTGAGTTGGTTTAAGGGAAAACCTGTGGTAAAAAATTAGCGCTGCATGGGAAAAAACAATAAAAATAAGGATGTAAATATGAAAAGGGAATTTTATGTGTTTTCAATATAATGATACGTGTATATGAACTAGTAAAACTATAGGTAGAAATTAGAAAATAGATGTAGGACATGCGTTTCAAGAGGAAAATAGAACTGGGCTATGTGTTTGATTCAGTAAAAAAAACTACCTACGGATGTTGTAAGACAAAATATAACTAACGCTGGCGAGCCAGAGGCCAGTAGATACCTGCTGGATCTTTGTGCCCTGTTGTCGTCATGGGCTGGGCCTGTTAAAAAACAAAACCAACCCTGGGCAGTCTATAGCCCAGTTGAAACTTGCTCAACCTGAAAAAACAATATACGTGCTCAATAAACGAGAGAATTCTGCAAGTACAGACTGATAACTGGGATGCAGCACGGATATTGTTTTTTATCGTGATAATAAGTGCATGCACTTGTTTGGAAAAAATATGGAGAACTGGGAATTTGAACGGTGGGTGCTTATGCTACCCATCAAATAAAAATCAGGTGCCTGAATATTCGTTTCGAAACAAATGACTCAGCTTTATACCCTCGGCACGATGGTTGGAAGAAAATGCAAGTTCATAACAAAATATCGTTAACAACAATACCAACTTGCGGACGACAAGGTAGTACAACTACCAATACCAAACTAACTTATAATCTTTTTACTCCTGGCCCTAGTGTTCGTCTGGTAGAAAATCTTGCAGAGGACCAGCTCCCGCTCTTTCTCTTGCTCTTGGTCCCCGAGGTGGTACTGGTGCATCACCCAGTTGGTCCTCTACTAGTCGAAGTTCTTATTGGTGTGCAACAACAGAACCTTTTTTGCTGCCCGCCTGTCGGCCGTTGACCATCACCGGCAAGGTATTGCCGGTCTTGTGCCCCATCGCGTGCATGCCGCACTCCGACTGTATCTTGCGACGCGTCCACGTGCCCCTTTTGAACGCCCTGGAATTGCGCTGGAAGAAATGCTTCCTTAGGCCACTCAGTGTGATACCTGTAGTATTGTGGAATACAAGTTTTAGTGTACCTAGTTGGCATTTTCGTAACATCTTTGGCATGTTGCAGTCACTTATTTCACTTTTTATTAACTGTCAAATTGTAATTGCTTCACTAGGTCTGTGTCTAAAAAGAAAAATAGATCTATAAACAAAGGAATATGTTTGTGCAAGTAGACGGTCGATCGGTGTTGTACCTGGAAGTTTCTCGGGTTGGGTGTAGCATATGTCGTGCTCCCTGGCGATGGTTGGTATGAACAAATCGATGAGAGACTGAAATCTCACGCTGTCAGCACTCACTTTGGCCTCAAGGTGCTCGATCAGCTCCTGATCTGTGGGATCGAACTTGATGCCAGCCGGCAACACCGTCCAATCCTTCTTCGACTTACATCGGTAATTCCAATTATATGGTACTCAATGTATAATCAATTGACCATTTTAAGTGAATGATGAAAGATTTCGACAGATAAGTGGTACTCCAAATCTGATGTCCAGAATACCCGAACACGCCGCCGGGATTCCCTCACGCGCAGCGTGTTGTCACCTCAATTCAATGTGTGGACATGATGAATAATTTGACTGACGTATACTAGTACTGCTACTGTACTACTTACTAGTCGTATTTAGTGTCACAATTTATACATAGGTTTAATTAACAAGTATACATAGGTTTAACTAACAAGTACGCACTTGAAGCCTATATATATGGCTTCTGCACAGCATCTCCATCATCATTATCAGTACGTCGTACGCAGGTGAGTTAGGATGCACTTGATCCCAGGAAGGTATCTATCCTTCAAACCAGAGGAGTGCTTCAAACTAACAACAGTACATAATATCCAACAAAAGAGGGTCGTGCTACAGCAGTAGAATACATGACTCAGTCTAGATATCAGCACGAATCAAGTTGTGCATATTTGCTGTTGGCATGAACCACATCACCGCATGTCGGGTTTGCAAAAGCCATCCATTGCATGGAAGCTTGATGCCTTTCACACACCGAAGATTATCTGGCAACAAGCTGTGTCGACGAATCTCTGGATATGGTGATTCATCAAACCCATGGTATGATGTGTAAACACAGCCCCCCTCGCGAATGGAAGTTGCATAGCACAGTAATCATCGCCGGTGATATGATCGATGATTGGTTGGATGATCGGATAATTGAGCCCGAGGAACAAGGAGTGGTTGTCGAGGCTCTAAACCCGCCTCCAGTTGAATTCGCCTGTCCCAACGGAGCCGGGATCTTTCTCGAACACGAAGCAGCCATAGCCATCAATGTGACGAACGCCCCATGCATTGTACTGCATGTGGTTTGATATAATGGTTTGGTCAATTTGGTACGTGTGAATGAGCATCAAATGACCGCCATTAGTTGAACGAGCGATAAACCACCACCCATCGGCTGGTATGATTCCAGGTCCTGGAATCATGAAGGCCAGCGCATTTGCGTCTGCTGCAACAATTCAAATTGGAGACCAAAAGGACGAAAATAAACAGTCATGTTCAGAGTATGTGTGGAATTAAGATTATTGTCACAGTGACACATATCATAGACAGAGAATTGCAATGTCGTGGTCATAATCATACCCCAAATTAAAAAAGGAAGCCAATATTGTACTTTTTTAATTATTGAAAATTTACCGTAGAACATTTTGTTCTATGGTTTCGGCTCAAAAAAAATAAGCCAATGGCTTTCATATTCTAGCAATATGTCATGGTTCAAACATCATGTAACAATGAGAGGAAAACAGCTATGACAGCGCCTACTGATATTCTACCATAGCACTTACTACTACTGTTCTCATATCAACTCTAAGCAATAACATGCGTTGTTATAAAAATCGTGTAAACGAGAGTAACATATAACAATCATGATGTTATGCTCATAATATGTATTCTAACAATCATTAGATGCCAATTGTTGTCATATCAACTCTAACAATAACAGGTGTGCACGTGGTCATAAAAATCTAGGAAATGAGAGGAACATATAGCAATGATGTGGTTATAGACATGCTATGCATTCTAAATTTGTAACAAATGAACAGGTAGTCATATTCATAAGGTAAAGATGAGATGAGATAGAACAATTACATGACAATAGATTCCACCAGTATAGGCAGCCAATCTGTGCGTCGACCGCGTAAATGATGCCATCATGCACTATAGCATCAGACAGAAATGTTGCCTCAACAGGATTGATGATGAGCCATAACCATGTATGGCGACCGGATTCCAGATAGACTAATCCCATGTTGAACAAGGCAATGAGCTTGTACTCCATGTAGTCTTCTGATGGTGTGGGCACTTCGCAGATTACATCCTTTTGCAAACAGAGGTCGAGCCAAAAGCTTGACGCGTCTCGTGCGTAGTAGGCAGGAGCGTCCGGCGGGCCACGAGGCTCGATGGCGGCGGTATCCGACGATGGAAGGGTGATCTCTCGCTGGGTTTAGATATCCACGAGACGCCACGGACTACCGGTGTGGTGGATGAGGAAGATCCAGTTGGCCTTCATGCCCGCCTAGTAGTGGCCGCGCATGAAGGACAGGTGGACGGGTAGTGGTAGCATGTCGAGGGGAACCACGGCAACCTCCGTAGGATCGTCAAATCGGTGTCTGGGCCACCTGCAAGGATCGGGCATCAGCAAGCAGGGTGTCTTGAAAAGAGCCGGCCAGTTGCAGACGAGTAGACGGTACAAAGACACCGAGCATGCGGCCAGACGGACGGCGCTGAGTAGGTCCATACGACTACAGATCTGCTCCAAGAGAACATCGAGGAGGGAATTCCAATCGCGGCTCTGCGTGTCAGTCGGTTCTGCCATTTGGATTTTCGGTGCCTCCGAGCTAGCGGGGAAGTGGATTTGGGTGGGCGAGCGAAGAAGCTTCTCCTCGTGTGGCCGAGTAGTGAGCGGGGGGGGGGGTATGGTACACGCGAGCTACCAAGGAAGATGGCGCAGGCGGGTGAGCAGTGAGCGGGGGTAAATGGTGTGCGGCCGACGATGGGGAAGAGACAAGGAAGAAGAAGAGAGGAGGAAGAAGAAGAGATGGCAGTACTGGGTAAGGCTGATTTAGTAACACCAACACGCTGGTTCAGCTTACTAATTACGTGTCCCATCTGCTACAACGTGTATTGTCACTTCACTACGAAGACTAGTTGAATAGTTCTCTCTGACCGAGATGGGGAATAATGGATCGCGAGGACTTCCTTTCTACAGTATCCCTATGCCTCTACGCTCACTTCACTCATTTTGCTCCATACCTAGTCACTTGTTGAAATATGTAGAAAGACAAATACTCCGTATTTGGGAAGAGAGGGAGGCTTTTACTCCGTACTATTTGGGAACAGAGGGAGTATCACCATATGGAGGGAACAGA
>NC_053026.1:410243221-410254674 GCF_003073215.2 Triticum urartu
CAAAAGCCTAAGCTTGGGGGAGTACATATTTCTCACCGACATTACATTCCTGTTCACACACTCATTGCTAGTTGTCGGTGCTCATACTTTTTCACTGTAATATCCATGCTAGTTTATTTCCTTTTTATGCTTTCTTCTTGTGTGTTTGATAAACCTTAAGAAAAACAAAAAAATTAGTTGTAGCTTTTAGCTAGTTTACTTTCCATGCTATAGTAGTAATAATTAAAAAGAAAACCCAAAAAGATTTCTTGTTCTTCTTTTGCTTGTTGGGAGCTTTCCGTGTAAATAGTTTTGTTTCTTTTCTTTGGGGGTCGAGAGGAGAAGACCATAATGAAAATGTTGAGTGGCTCTTATATGCATTATTGTTGATCTAACAAAGAGCCCATATTACCTTGTCTTCTCTCTTGAATTGAATGCTTGCAGATTCCAGCTTAGTCCAATGCACATGCACTATTATTATTATCCACACTATTCAGTTGTGCAAGTGAAAGGCAATAATGATGATTATATGATGAACTTATTGAGATGAGAAAATCCGGTATGAACTCGACCTCTCCTGTTTTTGTAAATATGATTAGTTCATCGTTCCTGATTCAGCCTATTATGAATAAACATGTTTGCAATGACAATTAGAGATTATAGTTGCTTATGCCATGCTTAATTAGCTAGGAGCTTATAACGGTTTACCTTGCGTGCCAACATGCTATTAAAATGATTGTGATGTGGTATGATAGGGTGGTATCCTTTTTTGAACGATTCGAGTGGCTTGACTTGGCACATGTTCACGCATGCAGTTGAAACAAAATCAACATAGCCTCTATGATATTTATGTTCATGGTGCATTATATCCTACTCATGCTTGCATTCGGTGTTGATTAATTTTAATGCATGTACATTACTGTTGTCGCTCTCTAGCTGGTCGCTTCCCAGTCTTTTGCTAGCCTTCACCTGTACTAAGCGGGAATACTGCTTGTGCATCCAATCCCATAAACCCCAAAGTTATTCCATATGAGTCCACCATACCTACCTATATACGGTATCTACCTGCCGTTCCAAGTAAATTTGTATGTGCCAAACTCTAAACCTTCAAATACATTCTGTTTTGTATGCTCGAATAGCTCATGTATCAACTAGGGCTGTCTGTATCTTCCATGCTAGGCGGGTTATTCTCAAGAGGAGTGGACTCCGCTCCTCACTCACGAGAAAATGGCTGGTCACCGGGATGCCCAGTCCCATGCTTTATGCAAATCAAATCAAAATAATTGCAAACAAAACTCCCCCGGGACTCTTGTTAGTTGGAGGCACTCGTTGTTTCGAGCAAGCCATGGATTGATGCTTGTTGGTGGAGGGGGAGTATAAACTTTACCATTCTGTTTGGGAACCGCCTATAATGTGTGTAGCATGGAAGATATCGAGATATCTCGGTTGTTATGTTGACAATGAAAGTATACCGCTCAAAATATTATTCATATCTATTTCAAAACCGAGCTCTGGCACCTCTACAAATCCCTGCTTCCCTCTACGAAGGGCCTATCTATTTACTTTTATGTTGAGTCATCATCCTCTTATTAAAAAGCACCAGTTGGAGAGCACCACTGTCATTTGCATTTTACTGTTAGTTTACATTGAGTATGACTTGACTGGATCTCTTTTACCATGAATTACAATGTCTAGTCAGTCCTTGATCTTTAAAGGTGCTCTGCATTTATGTTTTGCGGTCTTAGAAAGGGCTAGCGAGATACCATCTTGTTATATCATATCATGATTGTTTTGAGAAAGTGTTGTCATCCGAGATTTATTATTATTGCTCGCTAGTTGATTATGCCATTGATATGAGTAAACATGAGACCTAAATGTTATTGTGAATATGGTTAGTTCATAATCTTTGCTGAAAACTTGAATGCTGGCTTTACATATTTACAACAACAAAGAGCAAACAGAGTTTGTAAAAGTTTTTCTTTATCACTTTCAGTTTATCAACTGAATTGCTTGAGGACAAGCAAAGGTTTAAGCTTGGGGGAGTTGATACGTCTCCGTCGTATCTACTTTTCCAAACACTTTTGCCCTTGTTTTGGACTCTAACTTGCATGATTTGAATGGAACTAACCCGGACTGACGCTGTTTTCAGCAGAATTGCCATGGTGTTATTTTTGTGCAGAAATAAAAGTTCTCGGAATGACCTGAAAATCAACAGAGAATTATTTTGGAATATATAAAAAATACTGGAAGGAAGATCCACGTTAGGGGGGCCTCCACCTGTCCACGAGGGTGGGGGCGCGCCCTACCCCTGGGCGCCCCCTGCCTCGTGGGCCCCCTGACGCTCCACCGACCTCAACCCTGAAACTCCATATATTCACTTTCAGGGAGAAAAAACCAGGGAGAAGGATTCATCGTGTTTTACGATACGGAGCTGCTGCCAAGCCCTAAACTCTCTCGGGAGGGCTGATTTGGAGTCCGTTCGGGGCTCCGGAGAGGGGAATTTCCGTCGCCATCGTCATCATCAACCTTCCTCCATCACCAATTTCATGATGCTCACCGCCGTGCGTGAGTAATTCCATCATAGGCTTGCTGGACGGTGATGGGTTGGATGAGATTATCATGTAATCGAGTTAGTTTTGTTAGGGTTTGATCCCTAGTATCCACTATGTTCTGAGATTGATGTTGCTATGACTTTGCTATGCTTAATGCTTGTCACTAGGGCCCGAGTGCCATGATTTCAGATCTGACATATTATGTTTTCATCAATATATGAGAGTTCTTGATCCTATCTTGCAAGTCTATAGTCACCTACTATGTGTTATGATCCGGCAACCCCGAAGTGACAATAATCGGGACCACTCCCGGTGATGACCGTAGTTTGAGGAGTTCATGTATTCACTATGTGTTAATGCTTTGGTCCGGTACTCTATTAAAAGGAGGCCTTAATATCCCTTAGTTTCCAATAGGACCCGCTGCCACGGGAGGGTAGGACAAAAGATGTCATGCAAGTTCTTTTCCATAAGCACGTATGACTATATTCGGAATACATGCCTACATTACATTGATGAACTGGAGCTAGTTCTGTGTCACCCTAGGTTATGACTGTTACATGATCGATCGCATCCGGCATAATTCTCTATCACCGATCCATTGCCTACGAGCTTTCCATATATTGTTCTTCGCTTATTTACTTTTCCGCTACTGTTATCATCACTATAAAACACCAAAAATATTACTTTTGCTACCATTACCTTTTACCACCGTTACACTATTATCATATTACTTTGCTACTAATACCTTGCTGCAGATATTAAGTTTCCAGGTGTGGTTGAATTGACAACTCAGCTGCTAATACTTGAGAATATTCTTTGGCTCCCCTTGTGTCGAATCAATAAATTTGGTTGAATACTCTACCCTCGAAACTGTTGCGATCCCCTATACTTGTGGGTTATCAGGGAGGCATGCGAGTGCAGTCCGGTGCACATGCTGACCGAGAGGAGTGCAAGCTGTCCTCGAATGCGTAGGCTCATCGGGAAGCATGCGAGCTATATGCTGCACAGGCTCACGGGGAAGCAAGCCCTTTGACTTCCATGGTCTCCCGCCTTCCTCTCCGTGCGTGTGCCCCTCTCAGCGGCATGGGATGTCGCTGTCGAACGCTACCTCTCAACACCGCTAGCTGCCATCCTCCCTCCCCCCGCCCGTGGGCCCCGGGATGACATGATGCAAAGTGAGAGCAGGATTTGTGCATCTCTTCAATGCAAACGGGTTTTTTGGGTGACCCGTGTGCAACCACTTACAAACAATTTGGTGCGATTTGCATCTGTCATATGGGTATGTTACCATTTGTCAAACTGCAAAGATTGACATTTGTTGATCTAGTAACATTGCCATTTTTCAACCTTGTAACACTACGATTTGTCAAAATATGAAGCTAAAAATCACTAGCAACATCTAATTTTGGCGACTCAAATTCAGTAATTAAGCATAGATTTCATTCATAGGTTAAGAATTCATTCTTAATTTATACAAATAGTTCAACTCGACTGCTGAACCGACCAAATTTTCCCAATTGTTGCCAACCACGTACTGAAATAGCTAGTTCAACTATATATACTAGCTAATTTTAAGTACGTTGTACAGTTCCACCACATCTATAGTCAGATGAACTGAATAAAATAGCCCCTAAATACTACTACTACTATGGAGGGGCTTTGCAGTACTTCCAGCTACCTTTCCTCTACCGAGCACGGTCAGTAAGAGGCGGAGGAGGAGGAGCCTACCGACGAGCTGGGCAACCGCAATACGGTGCTTGCCACTGTTGCAGCTTCAACGAAGCTCACCTCGAACGCCCTCTGCCGCTCCAGATGACCCCTCTCGAAGAGCTGGTTCTCCTCATAGATCTCCTGATTCCTCGCCTCTGAGGCGGCGTGTGGCGGCCACAGTGGCGGTAAGGCTCTTTGCGTGCTCGACGAGGCGCTCCTCCTCCTCCCACAGGAACTCGGTGTAGCGCGCAAGGTCGCTGACGCACGTGCGGGCATCCACCTCCGCCTCCCGCCTTCGAGCGTGGTGGCGGAGCGGGTGATGACCCCGGCGGTCAACGGTGGGCTGGCGGCACGCGCCGACGACGGGGTGGCGGCCACGACCACCACCTCCCGCCTTCGGGCCGCGGTGGCGGAGCGGGTGATGGCCACGGTGGCCGGCAGTGGGGTGGCGGCCCACAGCCACCTCCGCCTTCGGGCCGCGCGGGAGCGGGTGATGGCCCTGGCTTTCGACGGTGGTGTGGCGGCAATGGCGGCCGGCAACAGCTGCCGACGGGCACTGGCGGCGGAGCGTGTGGTGGGTGTTCCGCGCACACCCAACAGGGACGCCGCCGCACTACACTACGCCGGGGACTGCGCCGCCGCCGCGGTGTAGCCTCCCAGCTGGAGCTGTCCTCTGATGACGGCGGAGTGGCTGAAGCGACGACGACGGACCGGTGCCATTGGCGATTGTGGGAGAAGCAGACGAGATAAGCTACAGGAAGGGAGCGGAAAATGCGACGCAGGACTCGCCGCCATGAGGGTTTTTGTCGGTGTCAAAACCGGCGGATCTCGGGTAGGGGGTCCCGAACTGTGCGTCTAGGCCGGATGGTAACAGGAGGCAGGGGACACGATGTTTTACCCAGGTTCGGGCCCTCTTGATGGAGGTAAAACCCTACGTCCTGCTTGATTAATATTGATGATATGGGTAGTACAAGAGTAGATCTACCACGAGATCAGAGAGGCTAAACCCTAGAAGCTAGCCTATGGTATGATTGTATGTTGTGGTTGTTGTCCTACGGACTAAAACCCTTCGGTTTATATAGACACCGAGAGGGTTAGGGTTACACAAGGTCGGTTACAAAGGAGGAGATATCCATATCCGTATTGCCTAGCTTGCCTTCCACGCCAAGTAGAGTCCCATCCGGACACGAGACGAAGTCTTCAATCTTGTATCTTCATAGTCTAACAGTCCGGCCAATGGCTGTCCGGAGACCCCCTAATCCAGGACTCCCTCAGTTTATAGCAGGCCGTAAGCATTGGGATGAGTCCGGCGCACAGTATTGTCTTTGGCATTGCAAGGCGGGTTCCTTCTCCGAATACATCACAGAAGAATTTGAATACGAGGATAGTGTCCGACCCTGCAAAATAAGTTCCACATTCCACTGTAGAGAGAATAATATTTTCGCATATCTAATTTGTTGGCTTGTTTTGGCAGCGTGACGTTACGTCATGGCCCGGTGATTATTCGAACCTCTTCTTTTAACCAGCCCCGCACATAACGCGAGGCAGTTTTTCGACACATCTTGTCAAAGCAGAGATCGTGTCCCCTTATTACGGGATTCTCATCAATACGGGCGTGGGGTTAAACCCAACCGCGCCATCAACTGTGGCGCTTGGGGGATAAGCGAGTTTTACCAGGCAAGTGGGGACGCTTAGTTTCGTCCGCCCATATAAAGGGATAAGGATTCACCTTTCTATCCACGCCTTCTTCCTTCCTTACTCATTCGTTTTTGCACACTCGAGCTCTAGCGCCCCAGTCTGCACTTCCCACCTCAACCTTCTCCAATCATGTCCAGAGCAGGAGGCAGGTGGATGGTCTCCTCAGTCACGGAGGGAGACATCAAGAAGCTGAGGAGAGTCGGATACCTGCCCGACGACATCGCGCACCGGCTCCCACATGAGGGGCAGCTCATCCCCACCCCCAGGCCCCATGAGAGGGTAGTATTCCTCACCCATTTCCTCCGTGGACTGGGATTCCCTCTCCATCCCTTCATTCGAGGGCTCATGTTTTATTACGGCCTGGATTCCCATGATCTGGCCCCGAGCTTCATCCTCAACATCTCGGCGTTTATCGTCGTGTGTGAGGCCTTCCTCCGCATCAAGCCCCACTTCGGCTTATGGCTGAAGACCTTCAATGTCAAGACGAAGGTGGTGGGCGGCCGCCAGGCGGAGTGCGGAGGCACCATGGTGGGCAAGATGCCCAACATAACATGGCTCGAGGGCTCCTTTGTGGAAACCATAAAGGGGTGGCAATCGGGGTGGTTCTACATCACCGAGCCGCGCGACCCTGTATGGGCAGCGGCCCCCGAGTTCCAATCTGGCATCCCCACATGGCTCACCTCCTGGAAAGAGAAGGGCCTGTCCTGGGGTAGTTCGAAAGAGCTGACCGGACTCCAAACATGTATTCAAAACATGGTGAACAAGAAGCTCAAGCTTGTCAACATAGTCCAAGTTATGCTCATCCGCCGGATACTCCCGTGACAACAACGGGAGTTCAACTTGTGGGAGTTCGATCCAGCACAGCACTGAACTCTGAACAGGCTCTTCAACACGACTCATGAAGACGCCTGGAGGGTGCTGTTCAAAAGTGCTGAGGTCCCCCCCTATTACTGAGGATCACGGATTCAGCGCGAAGCGCCAAGCCAGTGCGGTAAGCTGCTATACCTTTCACATGATACTTATTTTTTTATAGATTGACTCTATGCGGGATCTAAACTCCCGTACCTTTGACAGGACTGGCAGAAGATGGCTGGACAGATTGACTGTCCGGCTCCTTTGCCCGAAGGCCCCGCAGACGCCCTTCTGGCGAAGATGTTGACTCCGGCCCCTTATACGGTGCCGGAGAAGACCAAGAAGGCCAAGGGAACCCGAAAGAGTTCCCGACGCCAGGCGTCGTCGGACTCACCGTCTGATGACTCTGCGGCGCACTCTTCCCCCGAGGAAGAGGAAGAAGAAGATGCTCCCCCACCGACTGGGGGAGACAAGAAAAGGAAGGCCGCCCCAACTGGGGAGGCCGGAGGGTCCAAGAAGGGAAGGACTCTCCTTCCGGACAGTTCCACCGCCGCCGACGAAGGCGAAGGCGAGTGGTGGCCCAGGGTCCAAGCCCCCGGGGAGATCGTAAGTATTTGGATACCAGAGTAACTCATCGGATTCCTTTGTCGCACTGCTTTCCCTAACGCTGAATGCAATACGCAGGCCGCACAAGCCAGCTATCGATGTATCATCGGATGACTCCTTGGGCTTGTCGGACATGGATAGCGATCCAGTCTCGACCACCACCTCCCCTCATCCTGCCGACGATGACGAGGTGTTGTCTCAAGAGGCACCGGATCAAGGGGAGACAGTCCCGGAGGCGCCTCAAGGCGACCTTCCGGACTCTGGAAGCCGAGGGGACGGGGCCCCTGAGAGCTCCAAGTTCGGCCCTCAGGAACACCGCGCCGGAACCTCCAGCAGTTCCAGGCTCGGGCAGGCGGCCTCCTTCTAAGAGGGGCAAGACGCCTGTGCCGGTGACCTCTGTCCATCCAGAGGCGCCTAACAATCTGTTGGAAGCACTTCGCAGCGCTTCCATCGACGAGGAGCACCGCACTATCATGAGTGCAGTGATCCAGAAGGTTCAGTCCGCCAAGAGCGGATTGACTGAAGCCTATGCCAGCCTTCTAACAGGCTTCGAGGTAAGTGTTTTAAAATGTAGTAGAAATATTACCGCATAGACAGTAGCCCCTGATGCTTTGTTCAGTGTTCACAAAGAAAAGCCAAACAGAGGATCAAATAATATCGCAGGAGTCTAATATAAGTATGTCAATATGCATATGCAGGCTTTGCTGCTAGCGTCCGCCGCACTAACTGCGGAGGTCGTCGTACTGAAGCAGGACCTCGAGGGGTCCAGGAAAGAGCTCGGCCTTGCCAAGAGGCAGCTCGAGGAGAACAAGGGTAAGTAATACCCTGTCTTATGTATATATAAAAGAGGACGCGATTGCAAAATGACAGGATCATCGTATGTTTGCCAGGGGCCACGACCGAGGTGGCGACCCTGAAGCAAGCGCTAACCAAGGCCGAAGATACAGCGGCCAAGGAGCGCACCGAGCGAGAGAAGCACGAGGCTCGGGTGGGCGAGGTGCAGCAAGAGCTCCATGCTCTTTGTGGCGAAGCACGAGGCATTGGAGCTTGACTCCAAGACGCGGGAGTCTGAGCTTGCCGCGGCCCTCGAGAGTTGTAAAAAGTGCCAAGGCGAAGCCCAAAAGGCCTCCAAGAGATCGACGCGATGAAGAAGATAGCGGCGGGTAAGGCTTTCTATATGCAAAGCAAGCATGTAAAAGTAAATTACCGATTACTTACCCGGATCCGGAGCTCTTCAGGAGCATTCACAGATTTGCCCCGCAGTGTGTCCGATGCCGCACAATTTTCCAGGCGAGGATGGAAGCTCGACAGGAGAAGCTGTTCTGGTCTCAGTATGCTGAGGCCGAACATCCGGTGCCAATGAGCGACCAGCTGAAGCAGATGGTCGAGCTACATAAGGCGGCCGATCAGGCCACCCTGAAGAGCTTTATAGTCCGGCTGTGGCCTGGCGACGCCCTTCCGAACACTTCTTCGGCCTGGTGAGGCGGCTTGTGGATGCCTGCCGCGGCTGGAGGTCGTCAAGCGATCTGTCTGCATTGAAGGTGCACGCCGGGCTTTCGCCCCGTGTGAAATTGGCAGTGGGTCAAGCTAGACACCGTGAAGCTGATCAAGGAGGGGCCGCCAGAGGGCAAGGAGCACGCCACCTCGAGATGTACTACGAGGGTGTCTTCTGCCGGGTGCCCGTCTCATCGCGGACGATGTGTTCAAAAGATGTAATATTTGAATGAGACTTGCTCGTTTTATCCTGTATGTATGAAAACTTGTTTCATATGCGCTATGCCACGCTTGTTGGAATTTAAAATATTACCTTCTGTTTGGCTGTTTATCCTTTGAGAGATGGCTAGTTCCTCAGCTTCTTCCCCCATGCCACGAGTGCTGGGGTGTTCGGGATAAACCTGAGCACTCTTGTTCCCATGTTTGGGTCCTTCGAGGGAGGTGCTCAGCACAACGAACAAGGCAACCGGACTAATAATGCTTTATCACTCTCACTTAGCCATAGAATTCTATAATTTTAAATTTCGGCGAAGCCCCTGGTATTCAGAAGGCCAAATTCAGGGCGCGATACACGCCTTTAAGCCGGGCAGGGCTGACCCCTCGCTCTAAGCGGCATAAGTCTTTAGGGACTTGAAAACCTCGCCGAATAGCGACCAGTCTCTTGCCTTATCATGATAGTCAGTTTTAGCTTTCTCTACCGAGGTGCTGAACCCAGCAGATCCGGGGCACAATCGCAGTAGTTCTCCTAGCGCTACCTGAGCTGATAGAGCGGAATGTAAGGTACCAAAACATAGGAGCTGGGCAAACCCAACATTTGACCAAGACATGATTCGGAGCTAATGCATATAATGCTATAAGTTTGGGGTGCCACACTTGTGAAAGTGTTCGGACTTTTCACACCGCATTGTGGGGTACGTAAGCCCCTGGTGTATTGGTCGTACCATAGTGTACGGTTGCAAGGCGTCATTAATGAACACATAGATATATATATATAACAAGAATGCAATAATAGTCGTAATGTCCATGCATTGTTTATTAAAAAATTGCGTTAAAGCAGAGTTGATACAGATAGTGCGATAAGCAAAAGAGTAGGACTATGTCCCTTCCAAGGGCAAGCTGAGGAATGATGTTAAATTGAATATTTCACTCGTTACTGTAATCAACCTGGGAATTTCCGTGGTATAACGTAGTTGTCTGCCTCCTTGGTTGCTGCATCATGTGTTCGGCAATAGTGCTGCCGGACAGTGTTTCCAGAGATTAAGGTCCTGAAAGAAAAAGAAAAATAACCGAACGGGAAAGCCCCTAGTGCGGTTTAGGCCACGTCTTGGGGCGTGCCGCAGTTGTGCCCCCCTCCCCACCTGTGCCCATGGTATTTTTAATGCGTAATTATGTACGCGCGGCACGAGTTTCGCTGCTGGGCTGGGATTGGGGTGGCCGCCGTATTGCTACGCGAGCTCAGATCGCGCCAGGCGGTCTATTTGCCGATTGCCCCGAGCGCGCTTGAAGGTGGTCCGGGCTGTGAAGCGCCGAACTGGTTGATTGCCTTGAGAGGCTGCTTTGCATTTCTGCTGCGAGGGCTGCGGTGTGCTCCTCTGTTCGGAGAGAGCGCTCTGTGTTTCCATTGACTGTAATAACTCCACGAGGTCCTGGCATCTTGAGCTTGAGGTATGCATAATGTGGTACCGCATTGATCTAGCAAATGCGGTTCGCCCGAGCAGCGGTGATAACCACTGCGGAACGGGACTATATCGAAAGATTAACTCTTCGCTTCGGAAGTTATCCGGGGATCCGAAGACCACTTCCAGTGTATTGAGCCTGTGCAATGGGCCTCTACACCTGGAATGACGCCCTTAAAGGTCGTTTTTGTGGGTTTGATCCTTGAGGGGTCTATACCCATTTTGCGCACTGTGTCCTGATAAAGCAGGTTCAGGCTGCTGCCGCCATCCATAAGGACTCGAGTGAGGTGAAATCCGTCGATGATTGGGTCTAGGACCAGTGCGGCGAATCCGCCATGACGGATACTAGTGGGGTGGTCCCTGCGATCGAAGGTGATCGGACAGGAGGACCAAGGGTTGAACTTTGGGGCGACTGGCTCCAACGCATATACGTCCCTGAGCGCACGCTTCCGCTCCCTCTTGGGGATGTGGGTTGCGTATATCATGTTCACCGTCCGCACTTGCGGGGGAAACCTCTTCTGTCCTCCAGTGTGCGGCTGCCGGGGCTCCTCCTCGTCATCGCTATGCGGCCCCTTGTCCTTGTTTTCGGCAATTAACTTGCCGGCCTGCTTGAACACCCAACAATCCCTGTTGGTGTGATTGGCTGGCTTGTCTGGGGTGCCGTGTATTTGACACGAGCGATCGAGTATACGGTCCAAGCTGGACGGACCCGGCGTACTTTGTTTGAATGGCTTTTTCCGCTGACCGGGTTTAGAGCCTTTGAATCCGGCATTGACTGCCGTATCCTCAGTATTTTCGCTGTTAATGCGGCGCTTATGCTTGTTGCGATGACCTGCTATTGCCGTCCTTGGTATCTGAGGTACCATGGTTCTTTGATAGTTATTTA
>NC_053026.1:410255674-410274632 GCF_003073215.2 Triticum urartu
CAACGCCTCGCACACATGCGCATACGTGTACGAGAGAAACGCGCATCGCTCGGCCCCCGACCTCCCACCGTAACCGGGAACTCCCCGAAATTTTCCTCCCCCTCGCTTCTACCACGGCTTTTTCCGTCATGGACGGCCCAAAGAATGTCATGCAGCTGCGTCTCCGGCCCGCCTAGGACAAAAAGCCCATTTTTTGTCATGATTTTTTGTCATAGAAGTAGGAGCCCACCACATCTATGATGATACCGGGTTTTTTCACAATTATCGTCATGGAAGTGTCATATGTATGACAGGAAAAAAATTCGTTCAGCCCAAAATATCACGGATGTGTCTTTTTTTTGTAGTGGTCCGACCCTGCAAAATAAGTTCCACATACCACCGTAGAGAGAATAATATTTCCACAAATCTAATCTGCTGACACGTCTTGGCAACATGACATCATGCCATGGCGCGGTGATCATTCTAACCGTTTTTCTTTAACTAGCCCCGCACATAACGCGAGGCAGTTTCTTGACACGTCTTGTCAAAGCAGAGATCGTGTCCCCCTTATTACGGGATTCTCATCAATACGGGCATGGGTAACCCAACCGCGCCATCAATTACGGCGCTTGGAGGATAAGCGAGTTTTACCAGGCGAGTGGGAGGCGCATAGTTTCGACCGCCCTTATAAAGGGATAAGGTTTATCCTTTTTCTACTCACGCCTTCTTACTCCTTGCTCATCCATTCTCGCACACTCGAGCTCCAACGCCCAAGTCCACATCCTTCTCCTCAACCTTCTCCAAATATGTCCGGAGCGGGAGGCAAGTGGATGGCTTCCTCCGTCACGGAGGGACACATCAAAAAGCTGCGCGGAGCCGGATACTTATCCGCGAATATCGCACATCGGCTGCCCGCTGCGGGGCAGATCGTCCCCACCCAGGAACCTCACGACAGGGTAGTCTTCCTCCACCACTTCCTCCGCGGACTGGGGTTTCCCCTCCATCCATTCCTCTGCGGTCTCATGTTCTACTACGGGCTGGACTTTCATGATCTGGCCCCGAACTTCATCCTCAACATTTCGGCATTCATCATCGTGTGTGAGGCTTTCTTCCGCATCCGGCCCCACTTCAGCCTGTGGCTGAAGACCTTCAATATCAAGCCAAAGGTGGTGGGAGGCCAACAAGCAGAATGCGGTGGAGCCATGGTGGGCAAGATGCCCAATGTTATATGGCTCGAAGGCTCCTTCGTGGAGACCATAAAGGGATGGCAATCAGCGTGGTTCTACATCACCGAGCCGCGCGACACCAACTGGGTGGTGGCCCCCGAGTTTCGATCCGGAATCCCCATGCGGCTCACCTCCTGGAAAGAGAAGTGCCTGTCCTGGGGTTCATCAGTGGAGCTGGACGGACTCTGGAGGGTGCTGGCTTCAGGGCGCCCGAGGCTTCCCTCCTTCTCCTTACGAGGACGGGGCTAAGCGCGAAGCGCCTAGACAAGATTCGCCGCCTGAGTTCTATACATCCCGGTAGGAATTTATTTCCCTAGCTTAACCCATAGTGCGCGGTAGAGTGAGATCATGAGACTAATCTATAAGCTCGATATGTGAGCATAGTAGCTTATTTTGGGATCGCGAGAAAACATACCAATGTATGAACGACTTCTGGGCGTTTTGTTGCTTGGGGCTGGGTGCAATTCTGCAAGGCTAGCAGGGGCGTGCATGAACGTCCCTCAGCTGACTGTTTGCCTGGAGAGACGTATCGCGCGCATTGAGCCGCGACATAAAGTGTCTGATCTCTGTGGCCTGAATAAGCAGCCATCTAACGGAGATGATGACTCCGGCTCCTTATAGGGTGCCGGAGAAGACCAAGAAGGCCAAGGGAACCTGAAAGAGTTCCCGGCGCCAAGTGGTATCGGACTCATCGTCCGATTACTCCGCGATGCACTCCTCCCCCGAAGACGAGGAGGAAGATGAAGATGCTCCCCCTTCAGTCGGGGGAGACAAGAAAAGGAAGGCCGCCCCAACCAGGGGAGCCGAGGGGTCCAAGAAGGGAAGGACTCTCCTTCCGAACTACTCCACCACCGCCGCCGAAGGCAAAGACGAGTGGTTGCTTAGGGCCAAGCCCCTGGCGAAGTGTAAGTATTCAGATACCAGAGTAACTCATAGCATACCTTTGTCGCACTGCTTCTCCTAACGCCGAATTGCGATTATGCAGACCGCCCCGAGCCCGTATCGACGTATCCTCATCGGACGGCTCCCTGGACTCATCGGATATGGATAGCGATCCACTTCCGACCGCCACCTCCCCTTGCCCTACGGACAATGCCGAGGTATTGTCTCAAGAGGCACCGGGTCGAGGGGAGACAATCCCGGAGGCGCCTCAAGGCGACCTTCCGGACTCCGGGAGCAGAAGGATGGAGGCTCCCGAGGGCTCCGAGTTCGGCCCTCAGCCGAACACCGCGCTGGAACCTCCAGTGGTTCCGGACTCAGGCAGGCGACCTCCTTCCATAAGGGGAAAGATGCCTGTGCCGGTGACCTCTGTCCATCCAGAGGCACCGGACAATCTGTTGGGAGCGCTTCGCAGCGCTTCCATCAACGAAGAGCACCGCACTATTATGAGTGCGGTGATCCAGAAGGTTCAGTCCGCCAAGAGCGGACTGACTGAAGCATGTGCCAGCCTTCTAACAGGCTTTGAGGTAAGTATTTGGAATATAGGAAAAATATTACCGCATAGACAGTAGCCCCTGATGCTCTGTTTGGTGTTCAAAAAGAAAAGCTGAATAGAGGATCAACTAATATCTGTAGGAGTCTAATATAAGTATGTCTATATGCGTATGCAGGCTTCGCTACTGACCTCTGCCGCACTGACTGCGGAGGTCGCCGTACTGAAGCAGGACCTCGAAGGGTCCAAGAAAGAGCTCGGCCTTGCCAAGAGGCAGCTCGAGGAGAACAAAGGTAAGTAATACCTAGTCTATAGATGTGTATATATACAAATAGAATGCGATTGCAAAATGACCGGATCATCTTTAATTTGCCAGGGGCCACGACCGAAGTGGCAACCCTGAAGCCAGTGTTATCCGAGGCCGAAAACAAAGCGACCAAGGAGCGCATCAAGTGGGAAAAACAAGAGGCACGGGTGGGCGAGGTGCAGCAAGAGCTCCATGCTCTCGTGACGAAGCACGAGGCGTTGGAGCTTGACTTGAAGACGCGAGAGTCTGAGCTTGCCGCGGCCCTTGAGAGTGCAAAGAGTGCCAAGGCTGAATCCCAAAAGGCCCTCCAGGAGATTGATGCGATGAAGAAGATAGCGGCGGGTAAGGCATTCTATATGCAAAGCAAGCATGTGAAAGTAAATTACTTGTTACTTACCCGAATCCGGAGCTCTCTAGGAGCATTCGCAGATTTTCCCCGCAGCGTGTCAGATGCCGCACAGTGTTACCAGGCCGAGGAGGGAAGCTCAACGGAGAAGTTGTTCTGGTCTCAGTATACTAGGACCGAACACCCGATGCCTCTAAGCGACCAGCTGAAGCAACTGGTCGAGCTGCACAAGGCGGCCGAATAGGCCATGAAGGGCTTTATAGTCTGGATGTGGCCTGGCGACGCCCTTCCCAACAGCTACTTTGGCCTGGTGAGGCGTCTTGTGGATGCCTGCCCACGGCTGGAAGTCAGTAAGCGGTCCGTCTGTATCGAAGGTGCACGCCGGGCTTTCGCCCGTGTCAAGGTGCAATGGGCCAAGATGGACGCCGTGAAGCTGGTGAAGGAAGGGCCGCCGGAGGGCAAGGAGCATTGCCACCCCGAGATGTACTATGAGGGTGTCCTGAAGGGTGCCCGTCTCATAGCGGACGAGTGTACGAAAGATGTAATATTTGAGTAAACTTGCTCGTGTAATCCTGTATTATGAAAACTTGTTCATATGCGCTATGCAACGCTTGTTTGAATTTAAAATATTACCTTTTGTTCGGCTGTTTATCAAATCTGAGAGATGGCTAGTCGTCGGCTTCTGCCCCCATGCCACGAGTGCTGGGGTGTTCGGGATAAACCTGAGCACTCTTGTTCCCATTTTTGGGTCCTTCGAGGGAGGTGCTCAGCACAACGAACAAGGCAATCGGACTATAAAGCGTTATCACTCTCACTTAGCCATAGAATTCTATAATTTTAAATTTCGGCGAAGCCCCTAGTATTCGACCAGGGCACAATCGCAGTAGTTCCCCCAGTGCTACCTTAGCCGATATAGCGGAACGTAAGGTACCAAAACATGGGAGCCGGGCAAACCCAACTATTGACCCAAGACATGATTCGGAGCTGATGCATATAATGCTATAAGTTCGGGGTGCCGCACTGTCGAAAGTGTTCGGACTTCTCACGCCGTATTATGGGGTATGCTTAAGCCCCTAGCGTATTGGCCGTACCAGAGTGTACGGGTGCTAGATGTCATGAGTGAACATATATATACATAAAAAGGAAGAATGCAATAATAGTCTTAATGCTATGCATTGTTTATTCAAAAAGGTGCGTTAAAGCAGAATGATACAAGTAGTGCGATAAGCAAAAAGTAGGATTGTTTGACATGTCCCTTCCAAGGGCAAGCTGAGGAATAGTATTAAAGAAAATATTTCACTCGTTATCGTAATCCACCTGGGAGTTCCGTGGTGTGATGTAGCTTTCTGCCTCCTTGGTTGCTGCATCATGTGTTCGGCGATCATGCTGTCGGACAGGGTTTCCAGAGATTAAAGTCGTGAAAGTGAAAAATAACAAAGCGGGAAGCCCCTGCTGTGGTTTAAGCCGCAGTCGTGACCCCCTCCCCACCAATGCCCATGGCATTTTTAATGCGTAATTATGTACGTGTAGCACAGATTTCGCCATTTGGCTGGGACCGGGGTGGGGCCCGCATTGCTATGCAAGCTCGGAACGTGCCAGGCGGTCGAGTTGCCAATTAGTCCGGGCGCGCTTGAAGTTGTCCGGATCCTTAATCGTCGAACTAGTGGATTGCCTTAAGAGGCTGCTTTGTGCTTCTGCTGCGAGGGCCGCAGTGTGCTCCTCCGTGCGGAGAGAGCGCTCTGTGTTTCCATTGACTGTGATTACCCCCCGAGGTCCTGGCATCTTGAGCTTGAGGTATGCATAATGTGGTACCGCATTGAATCTTGCGAATGCGGTTCGCCTGAGCAGTGCATGGTAGCCACTGCAGAACGGGACTATGTCGAAGACTAAATCTTCGCTTCGGAAGTTATCCGGGGATTCGAAGACCACTTCCAGTGTGACTGAGCCTGTGCAATGGGCCTCTACACCTGGTATGACGCCTTTAAAGGTCGTTTTTTGTGGGTTTGATCCTTGAGGGGTCTATACCCATTTTGCGCACTGTGTCCTGGTAAAGCAGGTTCAGGCTGCTGCCGCCATCCATAAGGACTTGAGTGAGGTGAAATCCGTCAGTGATTGGGTCTAGGACCAGTGCGGCGAATCCGCCATGACAGATACTAGTGGGGTGGTCCCTGCGATCGAAGGTGGTCGGACAGGACGACCATGTGTTGAACTTTGTGGCGACTCGCTCCAACACATATACGTCCCTGAGCGCACGCTTCCACTCCCTCTTGGGGATGTGGGTTGTGTATATCATGTTCACCGTCCGCACTTGTGGGGGGGGGGACCTCTTCTGTCCTCCGGTGTTTGGCTGCCGGGGCTCCTCCTCATCATCGCTATGTGATCCCTTATCTTTGTTTTCAGCATTTAACTTGCTGGCCTGCTTGAACACCCAACAATCCCTGTTGGTGTGGTTGGCTAGCTTGTCGGGGTTGTCGTGTATTTGACACGAGCGATCGAGTATACGGTCCAAACTGGACGGGCCCGGAGTGCTTCTTTTGAATGGATTTTTCCGCTGACCGGGTTTAGAGCCTTTGAATCCGGCATTGACTATCGTATCCTCGGTATTGTCACTGTTAATGCGGCTCTTATGTTTGTTGCGACGTGACCTGCCGTTGCTGTCCTCGGTATCCGAAGTACCATGGTTCTTTGATATGTTATTGTTGTGAGCCAACCAGCTGTCCTCTCCCACACAGAAGCGGGTCATGAGTGTCGTGAAGGCTGCCATAGATTTCGGCTTTTCCTGGCCAAGGTGCCGGGCTAGCCATTCGTCGCGGATGTTGTGCTTGAAAGCTGCTAGGGCCTCTGCATCCGGACAGTCGACGATTTCATTTTTCTTTGTTAGGAACCGTGTCCAGAATTTCCTGGCTGATTCCTCTGGCTACTGAATTATCTGGCTTAAGTCATCGGCATCTGGTGGTCGCACATAAGTGCCCTAAAAGTTGTCGAGGAATGCGACTTCCAGATCTTCCCAACAGCCAATGGACTCTGCTGGCAAGTTGTTGAGCCAATGCCGAGCTAGTCCTTTGAGTTTGAGTGGGAGGTATTTGATGGTGTGTAGGTCATCACCGCGGGCCATGTGTATGTGCAGGAGGAAATCCTCGATCCGTACCGCATGATCTGTTGTGTCGTCGTATGATTCTATATTTACGGGTTTGAAACCCTCTGGGATTTGATGATCCATTACTTCGTCTGTGAAGCATAAGGGGTGTGCGGCGCCTCTGTACTGGGCTATATCGCGACGCAGCTCAAATGGGTCCTGCCCGCTGTGTTCGGCCCGGCCGGACTTACTTTTACTGTATCTAGTGTGACGATTATCATCTCGCATAGTGGCGCGCCCTCGTGATCCGTACATCGATCTTGCGTGTTTTGCTTTGTCCTCCAATACGTCTCGCAGGTCTGGCGTATTTCCCCATGCCTTGTTATTTGAGTGGCGTCGGGGTGTGGGCTGAGCTTTTGGCTGGAATGCCTCTCTGTCGCGGCCACGAGGTGGCCGATCAGCCGCGTCATACGCCGGGGATGTAGGTTTCGGTGCTTCCTCCTCCAGTCGGGGTAGCAACCTGCGCTTTGGGTAACTCTTGGAGGGGCGTTCGAGTTTATATTCCTCGGCCGCCAGGACTTTAGTCCATCTGTCAGCTAGCAAATCTTGATCAGCTTGAAGCTGCTGCTGCTTTTTCTTAAGGTTATTTGTCATGGCTATAAGCCGGCGCTTGAAGCGCTCTTGTTCGACGGGATCCTCTGGCATGACGAATTCGTCATCATCGAGGCTTGCCTCGTCTTCAGAGGGAGGCATGTAATTATCATCCTCCGCCTCTCCATCTGTCGCTCCCTCTGGAGGGCTGGCTTCTCCATCCTCCTGCCCTAAATCTTGCTGGAGGGGATTGTTGCCGTCTTCGGCACGGTCCGGAGTGCTATTATCTCCTGTGTTGGTATCACCGCTTTTGCCTTGGCGGGACTTAGAGCGGCGCCGCTGACGCCGACGCTTGGGTTGCTTCTTGGAGGGGTCATCCTCCGTTGTCTCGTCGCCATTGCCTTCTTTGGGTGTGTCCACCATGTATATATCGTATGATGAGGTGGTTATCCAGTGCCCTGTGGGCAGTGGTTCCTCTTTGTCTCCCGCATCGTCGTCCATACCGTCGATGTCTTCGGAGTCGAAGTCAAGCATGTCGGTTAAGTCGTTGACAGTGGCTACTAAGTGGGTGGTGGGTGGGTGGCGAATTTCTTCGTCATCCGCATCCCAATCCTGCCGGACATAGTTCGGCCAGGATCCTCCTGACAAGGAGAGAGACCTTAATGAGTTCAGTATGTCGCCGAAGGGCGAGTGCTGAAAAATATCCGCGGAGGTAAACTCCATGATCGGTGCCCAATTGGATTCGATAGGAACGGGCGCAGGCGGTTCGGAGTCCGTGGCCGGAGAAGGATCCGGCAGTTTGGCAACACGGCTCTTGTGAAGGGTAAGGTCGATATTCGGCTCGATCGCCACTGAGGATACGGCCTCCGTGACGGGGTCTATCCACCCGTCCATGGATGGCGCAACTGGCTCCGAATTGAGGCTCGGAGCGGCTACCGGTGCGATCTCCTGAATACGGTCCAATGGTAGAGCTAAATCATACTCATCGTGACCGCGTGGCGCACAAGGCAGGGGCTCGAATCCGTCGAAGATCAAGTCTCCGTGGATATCAGCCGTGTAATTTAAGCTTCCAAACCTGACCTGGTGGCCAGGGGCGTAACTTTCGATCTCCTCCAGATGGCCAAGCGAGTTGGCCCGCAGTACGAAGCCGCCGAACACAAAGATCTGTCCGGGGAGAAAAGTCTCACCCTGGACTGCATCGCTATCGATGATAGTAGGAGCCATCAAGCCTAACGGTGACGACACAGAGGAACTCTCAATGAAAGCACCAATGTCAGTGTCAAAACTGGCGGATCTCGGGTAGGGGGTCCCGGACTGTGCATTTAAGGCGGATGGTAACAGGAGGCAGGGGACACGATGTTTTACCCAGGTTCGGGCCCTCTTGATGGAGGTAAAACCCTACGTCCTGCTTGATTTATCCTTGATGATATGAGTATTACAAGAGTTGATCTACCAAGAGATCGGAGAGGCTAAACCCTAGAAGCTAGCCTATGGTATGATTGTATGTTGTCCTACGGACTAAAACCCTTCGGTTTATATAGACACCGGAGGGGGCTAGGGTTACACAAGGTCGGTTACAAAGGAGGAGATATCCATATCCGTACTGCCTAGCTTGCCTTCCACGCCAAGTAGAGTCCCATCCGGACACGAGACGAAGTCTTCAATCTTGTATCTTCATAGTCCAACAGTCCGGCCAAAGGATATAGTCCGGCTGTTTGGAGACCCCCTAATCCAGGACTCCCTCAGCTTAGGTCCCATGCAAGAAATGGGCATGAATTTCAAACACTGGGGCACTGTTGATTGCCGGCAAAACATTGAGATGCCTGGTTTTTAAAATCTAGTAAATTCAAAATTTTGTTAACCATTCATGTGACGCCACATGTCTTGGTTTTAATGGCTGTAGGAGGTGTTGTGCGGATAGCTGCTTGACCTTGACTGAACAGGAGGCGTGCGAGCGCCGTCCGGTGCGCAGGCTGACCGAGAGGCGTGCAAGCTATCCTCGAGTGCGCAGGCTCACTGGGAAGCAAGCCCTTTGATTTCCATGGCCACCTGCCTTTCTCGCGTCCTCTCCATTAATGGCGCCCAAGCCGCGGTTTAATTCGCTTTTTAAATATAAAACACTCATCACAAACATTTTAGTTAGAACACCCGTATGCAAACCGACAGCTTCCCCAGGAAGCCAAGAGAAAATGTGCCGAGTGGGATTTCTGCAGCTCTTGATCGCAAACGATTTAGATAGAACACCTGTATGCAAAGTGAGAGCAGCGCAGGATTTGTGTATCCCTTCAACGCAAACGGTTGGTCTGGATGACCCGTGTGCAACCACATACAAACAATTTGGTAAGATTTGCATCTGTCAAACTGGAAAGATTTGCATTTGTTGATCTAGTAACATTGCCATTTGTCAATCCTTGTCACCTGCGATTTGTCAAAATATGCAGCTAGAAATCATTAGCACTATGTAATTTTTGCAACTAAAATTCAGTAATTAAGCATAGATTTCATTCATACATTAAGCAGTCGTCTAAATTTATACAAACAGTTCAACTCGACAGCTGAACCGACCAAACTTCTCCCCAATTGTTGCCAACCACGTACTGAAATAGCTAGTTCAACTATATATACTAGCTAATTTTAAGTACGTTGTACACTTCGCCCACACATCTATAGTCAGATGAACTGAACAAAATAGCCCCTAAATACTACTACTACCACGGAGGGGCTTTGTGCTACTTCCGGCAGCCTCTCCTCTGCCGAGAGCGCTCAGTAAGAGGCAGAGGAGTAGGAGGAGCCTACCGATGAGTTGGACAAATGCAATACGGTGCCTGCCACTGCTGCACGTTCAGCGACGCTCGCCAGCTCGAACGCCCACTGCTATTCCAGACGATCCCTCTCGAAGCGGCCGGACTGCTCGTAGATCTCCTGATCCCTCGCCTCTACGTCGGCGTGTGCTACGGCCACGGCTACGGTAAGGCTCTTTGCATGCTCGACGAGGCACTCCTCCTCTTCCCGCAGGAACTCGATGTAGCGTTCAAGGTCGCTGACGCACGTGCAGGCCTCCACCTCCGCCACCTCCTTCGGGTGGTGGCAGCGGAGAGGGTGATGATCCCGGCGGTCGACGGTGGGCTGGCGGCCACGGCGGACGATGATGGTGTGGCGGCCACGACCACCACCTCCCGCCTTTGGGCCGCGATGGGGAGCGGGTGATGGCCATGGTGGCCGGCAGTGGGGTGGGGCCACGACGGCCACCTCCCGCCTTCGGGCCGCCGTGGAGCGGGAGATGGCCCTGGCTTTCGATGGTGGTGTGGCGGCAACGGCGCGGCAACAGCTGCCGATGGGCAGCGACGGCGGAGCGTGTGGTGGGTGTTCCACTCACACCCAACAGGGACGCCACGCGCACTACACTACATTGGGGACTGCGCCGCCGCCGCGGTGTAGCCTCACTGGAGCTGTCCTCTGATGATGGCGGAGTGGCTAAGCGTCGACGATGGACCGGTGCCATTGGCGATTGTGGAAGAAGCACACGAGATAAGCTACAGAGAGGCAGGGGAAAATGCCGACGCAGGAACTCGCCGGCCGGTGAGGGTTTTATAGCAGGGCCGGTAAGCATTGGGATCTAGGGGGATTTCACCGAGTCGGGCGGGAAGCTTGCGCGGGAACCTGCGAGGTTGCGTGGGAACGGGCTCACCGACGATTCATTGGCCCCACCGTTCGGCCAAAGGAACGCCCCCGCACGCTGTGCAAGCTTGCGCTGTAAGCCGTCTGCGGCAGCGGGGTGACAATACGTGCGTGAGGAGGACGAGAGGACAAGTACACATACAGTTAATAAAAAACGTTTGTGATTTAATTATCTACTATACTCCTGTCCTGGTTTATAAGTAGGATTTATTAACTAATAAAATACGGATGCATGTCGCCATAGATTATATCGTTGGAGTCGTATTTGAACATAGTTTCCAGCTATGCAATTTTTGTAACATGCATTAACACTTTTTGGGTTAAATTTAAGGTTATACACCAGCAAGCGTTTGCCCGCAACACACACGGCTTATTCCATCACAAATAGCTCTGATGGATCAACTGTCTGCCACGTATTGCACATGCAACTCTAATCTGATTCGTGCTTGATGTCTCCGACATCGCTCACATAGTTCGTCTTATTTGCCACGTATCACTATGTCGTCCTCTGCTCGTGTCCTTCGGCAAGCTCTGCTCGCTGTTAGGCGCCGTAGCGCGCTATGCTCGCCGTTAGGTGCCGCGGCACGCTCGGTCGCGTCTGTCGGCGCGCTCTGCTCACGTCCCTCCGCGTGCGCTCTGCCAGTGGTTGGGCGTGCGCACGATCACGTCGGGGCCCCAATATGCATGTGGTTGCGCCGCACGCGTTGCCACGTGATGCAGTTACATGCGGCACGATGGAGTTATGCACTGCAAATTAGAATAGCCATCAGGGCCTGTCGATATTCCTGGCCATCCGGCTTCCCCTTTAATTCCTGCGACCATTATAACCTTAGTCTCTTCAAACTTTCGATCGCGCCCCACAGCACAACAAGCACACCCACGACGACACATAGAGATGGGATGTCCGGCGGCGCTCCAATGGAGTTTGGTGAGCATAGAGTGGAGACCCACGCGAGGGAGACGGATCTCTCGATGGTGTACACCATCGAACCGGCCATGGTGGACGACTACATCAATAGTGTTGAGCAGTTGCTTGCTGGAGACAAGTACAAGGTGGTCGGCATGGACCTCCAGTACACCACCGGCCGTCCCGGCATAGATCAGAAGGTTGCCGTCACCCAGTTGTGCTTGCGCCATCATGTCCTCATCTACGACTACTGCATGGCCACAGAGCCTTGTGACCGTTTCAACAGGTTTGTTAACAGCACCGACTACAAGTTCGCCACGGTGGATACCAAAGACGATGTAAAAGCGCTCAATGTTATGGGCTTGGCCTACAAGAACCTTGTCGAAATCCATGACCACTACAGGGTCTGGGGCAGCACGAAGCAGGACTCCCTGGTCGAACTCGCCTCGGCCATCATCGACCCCTACTACGAAAAGATGAAGTATTATGCGCAGAGAACAAGTCCCGTATCCTGGCACAAGGCCTGGATGCGGCAACTGGATGAACCACACCTCAGGTTCGCGGCCAAGAGCGTGTACACGTGCTACGAGATGCACAGGACGATCGTTGACATGAGCAAGTGCCTCGTTACCCAAATCGACGAGCCCGGATCGAGCCACAAGAAGAGCAAGCATCACAAGAAGTAGATGATGATCAAATGGTCGTTTATGCTAGTTCAATCATGCATCTAATATATAGTTTACTTTATTGTGTGTGTGGAAATTGTCATGTGTGTAGTAGCCACCTATGTAATTATGCATGTAATAGTTTACTTTGGTGTGTGCAAATGCCATGGTTGTAGTAGCCACCTATGTAAGTGGATGTTTAATTTGGTTATGCAAGCATGTCCTTATAAGTGTGTGTGTGTGTGTGTATGTTGTTGTTCTGTATGCAATCCCATCGCAGAACACACACGTCTTATTAGCAGCAACCGTCTGTGTTCTTATCAGTCTTCAGACACATTTCTGATTACAGACCTGTTTGCCGCGTATCACACACATCTTGTTAAGTTGAACCATTTATGTTCTCATGTCTCAACGCAAATAGTTCATCCGAGTGAACCGCATGCCGTATATCGCACACATCTTTGATCTGGTTGATCGTTTCTTTTGTGTTGCCTAATCACAAACAGTTCATCCGAGTGAACTGTATGTTGTGTATCGCACACGCCTCTATCTGGCTGCCTGTTTCTTTTGTTCCTCCTCATCGCAAATAGTTCATTGAACTGAACCATATGCCCTTCATCGCACACGCAACTAAAACCTGAACCATGTTTGATGCATCCGTCATCGCAAACGTTTTACACATTTCTGACGGTTTTCATACAGCACCATTTGCGATTATGGCATCGCACACAGTTTCTCAAAGGGTCTCTAATCGTAGTGTCGCGTTAGCAGCATCCTGCAGTAGTGAACAAAGATTCAATTTCACAAGCACCCTTAAAAGCAACAAATTCTTCTATCCGTTCCACATCATAGTAATCATGTATACCATTAGCATAAGAAGCTAAGGTTATCATTATCATTAAATTCGCATCAAAAGGGAAGGTGTGGAGCCTTCATCCTAGAGCAACAAGTATAATCATATCTCAAGCATAGTTGCCGAGCATACCAATGCAACATACAAATTTGATCCCACAATAGTTTCCCTTTTTGAGTCAAGCGATAATCCCTAAAGTATTCACGTTGATCCAACGTGTCTCCCATTATATAATTGAATGGGGTTTTCTCAGGATTATTAAAGTAGTGCATAATATCTTTCACAAAATGAGCATCGAGGGTTTTAGGAGGTCCCCCATCTCCATGAGTAGCAAGTGAACCTAATTTTTTTGGTATTTCGTGTTCCATGTCCATAACTAAAGATAGACAACAACTTAGAACAGCAAATAAAATTACTTAGTGATAAAGCAAACAAGCACACACAAGAATATTCACCCCACGCTATTGCTCCCGGCAACGGCGCCAGAAAAAGGTCTTGATAACCCCCAAGTATGGGGGATCAATTGTAGCTTCTTTAGATAAGTAAGAGTGCCGAACCCAACGAGGAACTAAAGGTAGAACAAATATTCCCTCAAGTTCTATCGACCACCGATAAAACTCTACGCACGCTTGACGTTCGCTTTACCTAGAACAAGTATAAAACCAGAAGTACTTTGTAGGTGTAACGGGATAGGTTTGCAAGAATATAAAGAGCACGTAAATAAAAACTAGGGGCTCTTTTAGGTAAATAAGCAATAAAGTTAGTATAGCGAATGTGGAAAAGTGGTGGTAGGAGTTGCGAAATTGTCCTTAAGAAATTGACTACTTTAACTAGACTGATAGCAAGTATTATGTGGGAGAGGCCACTGCTAGCATGTCATCCCTGACTTGGAATTCTATGCACTTATGATTGGAACTATTAGCAAGCATCCGCAACTACTAACGTTCATTAAGGTAAAACCCAACCATAGCATTAAGATATATTGGTCCCCCTTCAATCCCGTATGCATCAATTTCTATGCTAGGTTAAAGCTTTTGTCACTCTTTCCCTCCAATACGTAGTCCTATCAACATACAACTAACCCTAGGGTGTGATCCACGCGCGCACTCATATGATGGGCACCAAAGAACAGCAACATAACCAAAAGCAAATTAAATCAATCATAGCAATTCATCAACCACCGATAGGACAATGAAAATCTACTCAGACATAATAGGATGGCAACACATCATTGGATAATAATATGAAGCATAAAGCACCATGTTCAAGTAGAGGGTACAGCAGGTTGCGGGAGACTGGACCGCTATAGATAGAGGGGGGAAGGTGATGGAGATGTTGGTGAAGATGGCGGAGGTGTTGGTGTAGATCGCGGTGATGATGATGATGGCCATGGCAGCGTTCCGGCGCCACCGGAAGAGAAGGGGAGAGGGGGGCCCTTTGTCTTCTTCTTCCTTGACCTCCTCCCTAGATGGGAGAAGAGTTTCCCCTCTGGTCCTTGGCCTCCATGGCATGGTAGGGGCGAGAGCCCCTCCGAGATTGGATCTGTCTCTATGTCTCTCTCTGTTTCTGCGTTCTGTTTGCTGCCCTTTCACCGTTTCGTATATATATGGAGATCCGTAACTCCGATTGGCCTGAAACCTTTGCCGTGATTTTTTACCAGAAATTAGCTTTCTTGCGGCCGAAGAAGGGCATCAACCGCCTTACGGGTGGCCCACAAGGGTCAGGGGCGCGCCCAGGGGGCAGGCGCGCCCCCTGCCTCGTGGCCACCTCGGGCACCGTCTCGCGTGGATTTTTCTTCCGGAATTTCCAAATATTCCCAAAATAAGCTCCGTCCGTTTTTATCCCGTTTGGATTCCGTTTGGTATGGAAATTCTGCGAAACATAAAACATGCAACAGACAGGAACTGGCACTGGGCACTAGATCAATATGTTAGTCCCAAAAATAATATAAAAAGTTGCCAAAAGTATATGAAAGTTGTAGAATATTGGCATGGAACAATCAAAAATAATAGATACGACGTAGACGTATCATAGGCATGTCGCAAGAGGGGTAATCTTTACACATCCCATGTACTGAATAAGAAAGGGATAAAGAGTCAGCTTATAATCGCCACTTCACACAATACATAAATAGTCATACATCATCCAAAATACAAAAAAAGGTCCGACTACGGAACCAAAATAAAGAAAGACAACCCCAAATGCTAGATCCCCAATCATCCCAACTAGGCTCCTCTACTGATCAAAAGGAAACAAAACAACACAACGAGCAGGATCTTCATCGAGCTCCCACTTGAGCTCAGTTGCATCATCAACACTGGTACCATCGGCACCTGCAGCTGTTTGGAGGTATCTGTGAGCCACGAGGACTCAGCAATCTCACACCTGCGAGATCAAGACTATTTAAGCTTATGGGCAGGAAAGGGTAGTGAGGTGGAGCTGCAGTAAGCACTAAGCATATATGGTGGCTAACATACGCAAATAAGAGCGAGAAGAGAAGCAACACAACGGCCGTGAACTAGAAGTGATCAAGAAGTGATCCTGAAACTACTTATGTTCAAACATAACTCCAAAGCCGTGTTCACTTCCCGGACTCCGCCGAAAAGAGACCATCATGGCTACACACGCGGTTGATGCATTTTAATTAAGTCAAGTGTCAAGTTCTCTACAACCGAATATTAACAAATTCCCATCTACCACATAACCGCGGGCATGGCTTTACAAAGTTCAAAACCCTGCAGGGGTGTCCCAACTTAGCCCATCACAAGCTCTCACGGTCAACGAAGAATATTCCTTCTCCCGAGAAGACCTGATCAGTCTCAGAATCCCGGTTACAAGACATTTCGACAATGGTGAAACAAGACTAGCAAAGCCGCCCGATGTGTCGACAATCCCGATAGGAGCTGCACATATCTCGTTCTCAGGGCAACACTGGATGAGCAATCCGTACAACTAAAACCAGCCCTCAAGTTTTCCCGAGGTGGCGCTGCAAGGGGCTCTAGTTCGGACCAACACTTAGAGAAGCACTGGCCCGGGGGGTTAAAATAAAGATGACCCTTGAGTCTGCAGAACCCAAGGGAAGGTGATAGGTTGTTACGCAAATGTAAAACTAAGGTTGGGCGTTGCTGGAGGAGTTTTATTCAAAGCGAACTGTCAAGGGGTTCCCATAACACCCAACCGCGTAAGGGACGCAAAATCAAGGAACATAACACCGGTATGACGGAAACTAGGGCGGCAAGAGTGGAACAAAACACCAGGCATAAGGCCGAGCCTTCCACCCTTTACCAAGTATATAGATGCATTAATTCAATAAGAGATATTGTGATATACCAACATATCCATGTTCCAACATGGAAATAACTTCATCTTCACCTGCAACTAGCGACGCTATAAGAGGGGTTGAGCAAAGCGGTAACATAGCCAAACAATAGTTTGCTAGGAAGGTGGGTTAGAGGCTTGACATGGCAATATGGGCGGCAGGATATAACAAGTGGTAGGTAGCGCGACATAGCAATAGAATGAACAACTAGCAAGCAAAGATAGAAGTGATTTCTAGGGTATGGTCATCTTGCCTGAGATTCCGCAAGGAAGAAGAACGAGTCCATGAAGAAGAAAAACGGCCGTAGTCGAACGGACCCTCGCAAACGCGACGTTATAGGAACTAACCTGAAGAAGCAACACCGGAAAGAAGCAAAAAACATGGTAAACCAACAAGCATAAACATGGCATGATGCACAATCAAGTATAATGCATGTCCGGTTTAAATATGCATGGCATGGCAAAGTGCACAGACAAAACTACAAGTTAAGTGGAGCTCAATATGCAACGAGTTGCATATTGACGAAACACCACATTTGATTATTTAGTTCTCTCCTATTTAAACTACTCAACAAAATTAAATGTTGTTTAAACATGGCAAGAGGTGAAGCATAAGTAAACTAAACATTTAGGCAAGTTTAAATGAGGCCGAAAATAACAACAACCATTCCGGAAAATCCCCATGTGTATTTAGCAAATGAAGCAAACAACAATTTAAACATTCTTGATGTTGTTATCATGATGCGGATGACATGTTCAAGTTGGATGCAATTTTATGAAAAAGTTGACATGAACATGATATGAAGCATTTGTCACCGTGGTGGAAAGAAAGGGGCCACGGCAACGAATCCGAAATGATGCCATGGCAACATAACGGTTCCGGTAGCTCATGGAGATACCGGAGCAAAGGAAGTGTGGCGGGAGCGAGTCACGCAAGGATGGTGGGGTGATACCGGATTCCGGGCGTCCCACGGGTTCGCGGCAAGGCTAACGAGGAACGTGCAAGGATCAATCCGGACATGGTGCAAACATATGGTGCATATCTTACAACACATGCATTCGGTCCACGGGCGTCGTCTCGGGGTTATACCTTCGAAGCATGCAAACGGGACGGTTCTCGCTTGGTGCAAAGTAGAGGAAGTGGACGTTCTCGCGATGTAGTGGAAGTAGTGGTTCAAGAGTCAAAGAGGAAGTAGTTGTTCATGTCCGTAGATGTTCGGGTTCACGACACGGAACTTGACATCCACAGGGTCTTCGCGGGTCGACGGTAGGGGTACATGTTTGTAGTCATACACTCTCCAATGGTCGGGGTCGGTAGAGGTACTCGTGGTATTGGCGATAGTAGTGGTACACGTGTGTAGGGTTACTTGTGGGTTCCGTGTAGTCGAACTTGAGGGTCGTCGATGTTGTGGTACTTGGGGTCTTTGGACTCTTCGATCTCGTCAACTCGAAGAGGTACTTGCGTTTTGCAATTACATATCCAGGGTTGTCACGTAGTCATTGTAGTCGAACTTGATAGGGCATGGGTGTCGTGGTACTTGTCGCGTTCCGGAACCGAAGTAGTACTTGACAATAACCGGGACGGTCTTAGCGATTCCGGAGACACGGTATAGGTACTTGACGCGTAGTCATACTCAGGGTGCTTGGGGCATCGGTGCTAGTTGGACTTGCCAGGGAACTTGGAGTCTTCGGTCACAGGTGCTTGGCAGGTCGCCGAGGTTGAGTGTGAGTTCATCGGAGCAGGGACTTGGCGAAAAAAACCCGAAGGCGCTGCTTGTTCGTTTGACAGGGGAAAAACAGCGGCAGCAACAGGGCAGAAGGAAGACGAGGTCAGCCGACGGCACAGGAACGTGGCGGAGCTGCTGGAACTCGCCGGAGAGCAGTTGCAGGGGAGGCATGGCGGCGCATGGGTGACTGCGGGCATGTTCCAGCGGCCTCGGTCGCCGACAGCAGAGGTGCGAGGCAAGCGGCGGCCTCCTGCTGGTCGCGGATGGCGGCGTTGCAGAAGGGCAGCGGCAGCAGGGCCCGGTTGCGGGCAGGAGGAGAAGAAGATGGCGCGACGCTCGCCGGTGACGAGGAAGCAGGGCCGTAGGCGTGGCGCCCCGGTTGAGGGACTTGGCGCGCAGGGGCGTCGAGCGAAGCAGGACGCTGCGGTGGGGCGACGAACGGGCGGCACAAGGCGGTGGCTCGGCGCCCATGGAGGTGGGTCGGCACGGAGGAGGACAAGGGAGGCCGAGCGGGACTGGGATCTGCGTGCGTGCGGGTGCTGGCAGCGGTGTGGGAGGATGCGAGGGAGAGGGGATCGAGCGATCCTCCTGGCGGCGCGAGGGGAACGCGGGAGGGAGAGACCAGGGGGTCGCGCTAGGGTTGAGAAGGGGTGATTGGGCCGGCCTGGGACCGTGAAGCAAGATGGGTCGGGGCTGCAGTGAAGGAAGGCCTAGCTGGGCCTAAACGACCTGATGGGTTGGGATCTCTTCCCTCTACACTCTCTTCTCAAGAAAAAAACAGCACATAGATAAGAAAGAAAAGAAAGGGAGGATAGGGGAAGGAGTTGGACACACGGATAATTTTCCCGGACTC